>NC_135829.1:14697588-14937588 GCF_964213995.1 Mustelus asterias
AACTTCCTGCATACCACAATAGTAAGACTTGCACAATCTCTATCCATTTCCCTCCAAACATTAGATCTGCTTTGCCTTTTTCTCTTTGAAATCCAGGATTACCAAACCAAAAACTGAAAGTTCTGGAGCGTATCATTGTGTCTTCATGTTTGAAAGTTCCCCTACAGTCAATGCCTCCATAGAAATCAAAGGTAAGCACTGTTGTTTCCTTGTAGGGAAATTTAAATGTTCATCCATTGCTCCTGTGCTGAATAACTCTCGCTGGCTTCTGGTCCACCAGCAACTCAATTTTTTTGTATTGTCACCCTTGTTTTTGAATATTTTCATTGTCATGCCTCTTCCTAGCACGGGTGGCACAGTGGTTAGCACTGCTGTCTCACAGAGCCAGGGACCAGGGTTCGATTCCCGACTTGGGTCACCGTTTGTGCAGAGTCTGTGCATTCTCCCCGTGTCTGCATGGGTTTCCTCCGGGTGCTCCGGTTTCCTCCCACAGCCTAAAAGACGTGCTGGTTAGGTGCATTGGCCGTGCTAAATTCATCCTCTGTGTACCCACAGTGTGGCGACTAGGGGATTTTCCCAGTAACTTCATTGCCGTGTTAATGTAAGCCTACTTGTGGCAATAATAAATAAACTTTAAACTACCTCCTCTGACCTTAAAACTCATAGATAATTCTACGTTCCCCTAATTCCGACTAAGGCTTTGCGGAAAGAAATGCCAGTGATTCGTGTCTGATACTTAATCGTCCTGGCAATACATCAGATCGCTGTATTTGCTGTCACAATCCATCCATAACGTTGGTCATGGACTTTCAATGGCTCGTGTACTATAATACCTAGGTCTTCTGTTCGGCAGTCTTGGAAGAGGTGGTGGTGCACTGGTAATGTCACCGGAGTAGTAATCCAGAGGCCCAGGCGCATGCTCTGAGAACATGGATTCAAATCCCATCGCAGCAACTGATGGAATTTAAATTCAATTATAAATCAGAAATTAAAAGCTGGTGACCATGAAGCCATTATTGTAAAAGCCCATCTGGTTCACTAATGTCCTTTAGGGTAGAAAATGTGCCATCCTTGCATGTTCTGGCCTACATGTGACTCCAGTCCCACTGCAATGTGGTTGACTCTGAAATGGCCTAACAAGCCACTCAGCTGTATCAAACCACCAGAGAAAAGTCAAGAAGGAATGAAACCAGACCGACCTTCTGGCACCTGAAATGACAACTGCACTCCGTAGCCCTGAAAACCCTGCAAAACTACCAACATCCAAAGTTTTGTGCCAAAATTTGAAGAGCTGTCCAATAGACTAGTCAATAGAGCTGTTCCATAGACTAGGGGAATGTCACAGTAACTTCATTGCAGTGTTAATGCAAGCCTTAGTTGTGACATTAATAAATAAGCTTTTTTTAAATCATACTCACGGAATTGGGTCTTAACAGACTATGTCCCAGATATCACTATCCTTGGGTATGTTATGTCCCATTTACTGGACAGACCTACCAGAGGTGGCAAGAATTTATTGTGTACTTGGGGGAATTGGTGTGTGTAGCATGGCTCCTTTAAATGGACGGTGATGTGATCATTCCATGACATCACCGGAGCCTCCACAGGCTGCTGGCAATTGGGGATTGAAGCTTGTGCAAAGCGCACTTTTTAAAAAAAAAACTTCCTTTTGATTTGATTTATTATTGTCACATGTATTAGTATACAGTGAAAAGTATTGTTTCTTGTGCACTGTACAAGCAAAGCACACCGTACATAGAGAAGAAAAGGAGAGAGTGCAGAATGTAGTGTTATAGTCATAGCTAGGGTGTAGAGAAAGATCAGCTTAATATGCGGTAGGTTCATTCAAAAGCCTGACGGCAGCAGGTAAAAAGCTGTTCTCGAGTCGATTGATACATGACCTCAGACTTTTGTATCTTTTTCCCCACGGAGGAAGGTGGAAGAGAATGTCTGGGGTGCGTGGGATCCTTGATTATGCTGGCTGCTTTTCTGAGGAGGTGGGAACTGTAGACTGAGTCAACGGATGGGAGGCTGGTTTGCGTGATGGACTGGGCTTCGTTCACGATCCTTTGTAGTTTCTTGCGGTATTGGACAGAGCAGGAGCCAATACTGGAAAGGATGCTTTCTATGGTGCATCTGTAAAAGTTGGTGAGAGTCGTAGAGGCTTTTATAAAATCATGTGGACCTGAATGGAACTGATCGCTGCGTGCACATACACACCCACCCCTTCCACCCCAGCCTCAGACAACACAACAGAAGTGGTGTGCAATGGGGAGGCAGTTACCTTGGGAGTGCTCAACTTTTACTCTAAACCCCATGAAGTCTCTGAAGCCTCATAGCATCACCCCAAACATGGGCAAGGAAATCTCCTGCTGATTGCAACTCATTGCACCCTCCCCAACCCCCCTTCCTCAGTGATGAATCTGTACTTCATGTTGAACATCATTTGGAAGAAGCACTGAAGGTGGCACATTTGTCAAAGTCCTAAAGAACATCTCTGTCATGGTGGGTTGATGGCAGGTGTGGAGGCAGCCAATAAAGGGGACAAATGCATCTGTGACAGCTAGATTGGTCAGAAGATGAAGTAGGTTTTTCCAAGACCGTATTGGTAGGCGTGACCACCGCACAAGGGGTGGCACAGTGGTTAGCACTGCTGCCTCATAGCACCAGGGACCCGGGATCGATTCCTGGCTTGGGTCACTGTCTGTGCGGAGTTTGCATGTTCTCCCCGTGTCTGCATAGGTTCCCTCCCACAGTCTGAAAGACATGCAGGTTAGGTGCATTAGCCACACTAAATTCTCCCTCAGTGTACCCGAACAGGCGACGGAGTGTGGCGACTGGGGGATTTTCACAGTAACTTCATTGCAGTGTTAATGTAGGCCTACTTGTGACACCAATAAATAAACTTTAAAGCCCCATCTTCATGTTGAGAATACTCTCCATTCTGTTCTGTTAGATTTCAGACAGATCTAGCAGCTCAAAGGCTGGGCAGCTATGAGCTATTGTGGGCCAACAGCAGCAGCAGAATTGTATTCAAGCACAATCTGTAACCTCACGGCCTGACATATCCTCCTCTCTACCATTTACCATCAAGCCAGGTGATTAATCGTGATTGAATGAAGAGTGCTGGAGTGCATACGAGGAGCAACACCAGACATACCTAAAAATGAGATGTTGACCAGGTGAAACATTCACAGGGCTACATGCATGCCAAACAGTGTAAGCAGCATGTGATAAATAGACAACCAGCAGACCAAACCTAAGCTCTGAAATTCTGCTACGTGAATGGTGGCGAACAATTAGAGGAGGAGGCTTCACAAATATCCCCTTCCTCAATGGTAGGAGAGCCCAGCACAAAAGATGAGGCTGAAGCAATTGCAACCATCTTCAGCCAGAACTGTTGGGTAGATGAGCCATCTCGACCTCCTCTTGAGGTCCCCAGCATCACAGATGCCAGTGTTCAATTCTATTTACTTCACATGGTATCAAGAAACAGCTGGGGGTACAGGATATCTGTCCACATTCCAACAATCGTACTGCAGACTTTTGTGCTCCAGAACTTGCTGTGTCTCTAGCCAAACTTTATCACTACAACTACAATGCTGGAATCTCCTCGGCCATGTGGAAAATTACCCAGGTACGTCCTGTCTGCAGAAAGCAGGAGAAATCCAACCCGGCCGATTACTGCCCACCAGTCTACTCTTGATTAGCAAAGAGATGGAAGGTGTCCCCCAAACTGACCAAAGTAATTCACCTATCTGAAAGCGATTGTGGGTCCTGCCATATTCGGTTCCAAACTCCTTGTCACACTGCAGGACCGTTTTTAATAAGATGTCATTGTCAGTTTGGGTTCTGCCAAGACCCCGCAGCTCCTGACCTCAGGAGCCAAGCATGGACAATAAGCTGAACTCCGATGGTGAGGTGAGTGAAAAATTCTCCACTGGTTAAACTCATATCTTGCACAAAGGAGGATGGTTGTGATTGTTGGAGATCAGTCATCTGCTCCAGGGCGCCACAGCAGGAGTTCCTCCGGATAGTGCCCTAGGTCCAACCACCTTCAGCTGCTTCATCAATGACCTTCCTTCATTGTCAGGTCAGAGGTGGGGATGTTTGCTGATGATGACAGAATGTTCAGTACTATTTGTGACACTTCAGACACTAAAACAGTCTGTGCCCATAGGCAGCAAGACTTGGACAACATTCAGATTTGTAAAGTGCAAATGTAACTTGCCAGTTAAGTGCCAGGAAATGACTACCTCCAATCAGAATTTAACCACATTCCCTTGACATTCAATAGCATTACCATCGCTGAATCTCCCCACTATCAGCATCCTAGGGGGTTACCATTGATCAGAAATTGAATTGGATTAGCCATATAAATACTGAGACTACAAGAGCAGATCAGAGGCTAGGAATCCTACAGCAAGGATTCCACCTCCTGACTCTCCAAAGCCTGCTCACCACCACACGGCATTGGTCAGGAGTGTATTAAAATACTCTCCTCTTGCCTGAATGAGTTCAGCTCCCAACAGCACTCAAAACTCAACACCGGCCAGGACAAAGCAGTCCATTTGATGGTACCCCATCCGCTAAATTGCCTCCACCACAGATGCACAGCGTCAGCAGTGTGTGTACCAGCTGCAAGATGCAGTGCAGCAACTCACTAAGGCTCTGTTGACAGCACCTTCCATACCTACGACCTCTACCCACCAAGAAGGACAAGGGAAGCGGATGCAAGGGCACATCACCACCTGCAAGTTCCCCTCCAAGCCCCATACCATCATGATTTGGAGCAATATTACTGTTCCTTCACTGCCGCTGGATCGACATTCTGGAGCTCCTTCCCCAACACCATCTGGAGAAAAGTGGCTCTCACCACCTCACACCAATTGGGGATGAGGATTGAACGTTGGCCTCGCCAGCAACACTTGTATCCCATGAAAGATTTTAAAAATCAACCCAAAGTCATGCACACAAGTCCATCATTATACTGAAGTCGGTAAAAATACTCTGAGGCTGGTATGAGTCAAAATACAGTAAGGCTTTATTCTCACAAGCTTGAGGGAGAACCTGACCCCTTGAAAGCGGAAGCCAAAGTTCTCTCTGAACACAAGAAGCGTGGACATTTATACATCAGGGTTCCCAATACAAGCCATAAAGCAAAGTCCAGTTAACAGTCCTTGATCATAAATTATAGTTCCTTTAACAGCTTCTGATATTCTCTAACCATGATCCAGAGACTATCTGGTATCCTTGAGTCATAAAGCACAATTCTCCTGGTGGTTGTAGTCAAGATGCAACCTCTGGTCCCCCGCTCTTCCCGCGGCTTTTCCTTTGAAGTGACTGTGTGCGATTGCAGCTGTCCCAGTGGGAGTCCTCCTTCAAACGGCTATTCTCGCACTCTACCATTTGGTAGCTGCTTCCTTTGTTTAAATCATACACAAGCCTATGGGAAAGAAAGACTAACATCCATATTCAACTGTCTGTTTTATCAGAATGATATAAACAAGCGAGGGAACCATGAACAAATGGCTTATACTAAAAGTAAAAGATGAAACCAAGAACAAATGGCTTATACTACTACCAGGAGCAATATAAACAAAGGGGAGACTAGCCATTTGGAAGGGTTATGTTTGTGATACATTCCAGGTACAAAGTTCAACCTTTTAGGTACAAAATACGTTGAGTACAAAAAAAACATTAATCCTTTCCCTTCTTCAATACGTTTGCCTACATGAAGATAAAAGAAAAATGTCCAAATAATGAAATAATTACCAACGTTGTGTAGGTTGGGTGGATTAACCACGGTAAATGCGCAGGATTATGGGAATAGTGCATTTTAGATTTTCCTTCAATATGGGACCCAGTGGAAATTTGATGCATGAATAAAGTTATAACTCATCCCACGTGTTTTTCACCTCTTCATCTATTTGGAGGGGAAGTTTAAGCTTGCTTTGTAAAATTGAAAGTGAGCGTGAAGCAATTCCTGTTTCAAAAATATTTTGAGGACTTTCATTGAGTAGTGCAGGTTGAGGGGCTATTTATTTCCTTTGCCGTTGCCTGGTCAGTGATTTGTTCAGAAGTGGGAGCTCATTTGGAGTTTTGCTGTGGATTTTGCTTCAGCTATTTTCATTTTTAAATTTGGGTATCTCTACTAGATAAATAAAATGAAGCAAGTTCTTGATCACATCAGTGTTTGTTTAAATACTTCATTGTATGCTGTATCCCTAGGTCTTGATTTTAGTTCAAAGTGAGTTGGGTTGATTTTTCTTGTTACCAAAGGAAGCAAGATAGGATCATTAGAGAGGAAGGACAGAAGGATATGTCCATAGAACCCCCACAGTGCAGGAGGAGGCCATTTGGCCCACGGAGTCTGTACCAACAGCAATCCCACCTATCCCCGTAACAACACATATTTTACACCACCAATCCTTCTAGCCTACACATCCTGGGATACCCAAGGGGCAATTTAGCATGACCAATGCACCTAACCCGCACACCTTTGGACTGTGGGAGGAAACCAGAGCATCCAGAGGAAACCCACGCAGATGCAGGGAGAACATGCAGACTCTGTACAGACAGTGACCCAAGCCAGGAATAGAACCCAGGTCTCTGGAGCTGTGAGGCAGCAGTGCTAACCTCTGTAACTGTGCTGCCCATGTCGATAGGGCTAGATGAGGTGAGGTAGGAGGAGGTGCGTGTGGAGCATAGAACTGATAGACTAGATTTTGAATTAATTTATTATTGTCACATGTATTAGTATAAATGAAAAATATTGTTTCTTGTGTATTATATAGGCAAAGCATACTGTACATAGAGAAGGAAAGGAGAGGGTGCAGAATATAGTGTTGCAATCCTAGCTAAGGTGTAGAGAACGATCAACTTAAAGGTAGGTCCATTCAAAAGTCTCATGGCAGCAGGGAAGAAGCTGTTTTTGAGTCGGTTGGTACGTGATCTCAGACTTCTGTTCTAAGGATCGCCAAATCTGTAAGAGATTGAATTAACGCATTGTTACAGAGTTTAAAAGAGTTAGAGTTTTAAAAGCATAGAAAGGGAGTAAAGGATAGAATTAGAGGGTAAGCTGGGCACAACTTGCAAGATGTCGCCACACTCTGAAGCCATTTTGGAAATATTTTGGGCTGAATGTTCTGTTTCTGCACATTGTGTAAATTTAAGTCATGTACAAACAATTCTGACTCAAAGGGAGAAGATTATTAGAATATTAATTTTAAAACTCAAACATTTTTGATATTCAATGATCGTGCCAGTCTCTCGACTACAATGGTGGTTTAAAAATTGCAGCAATATAGATCTGAAATAAACCTGTCCCGTTCTTCCTTCATCTGCCCTTCGAGTTTTTCCCTTACGGCTTGTAATTGGAAGCCCTCTGTGACAGATGGCGATTGCACGATGATGTTGATAGCTAAGCTGTTGAATCCGGTTTGCTGCTATGCAGGATGAGGAATGCTTTCATGTCTCGTGCCCTTTTAATCCTCCGACGTTGCTTTAAGTAATTCACTCCCATGTCAAACTGTGAAAGATGTTGATTTTTTTTTTCTTGCAAAACAAAATGCAGAACAAAAATAATTACTGCTGCATTCAAATCATTTAAACCCTGCACTAAAGGCCCACAAAGGGTGCATCAGGCCTGTAGATTCTATAAAGATCACCCCTGTACCGGAAGATAGGAGATACATTCGCTCTGTTTCTTCCTCTCATTCACAAACATTTGGGGTAAGAAAGTTCTGGTACAGGTGCTATATGTAAGTGGGGCCAATGTATATGCGAACAGGACATGTTCAGTTTATTTTTACGTTTAAAATCTCAATTGTAGCTTCTTAACTTCTATGTTTTGGTCAAATAACTGGTCTTTCATCAAATGGATGGATTTTGAATTTAGCACAGCACGATGGTTAGCACTGCTGCCTCACAGTGCCAGGGACCTGGGTTCGATTCCTGGCTTGGATCACTGTCTGTGTGGAGTTTGTTCTCCCTGTGTCAGTGTAGGCTGCTTCTGGGTGCTCCGGTTTCCTCCCACAGTCTGAAAGACATGCTGGTTAGGTGCATTGGCCTTGCTAAATTCTCCCTCGGTGTACCCGAACAGGTGCCGGAGTGTGGCAACTAGGGGATTTTCACAGTAACTTCATTGCAGTGTTAATGTAAGCCTACTTGTCTCACTAATAAATAAACTTTAAAATTTAAACAGTCAAGAATATTTTATGGTTTGAGTGTAACACCTCTATTTTAATCCTCATTTCTCTACTAAGATTAATTTTGAGGTTCGTAGTTGCATATCTAGAAATGATGCCATTTTTTAAAAAAACACCTTTAATTTGGAGGCCTAAGTAAAATGTTAGTAATTGTTTTTTAATTGTATCCTCTTCCTCTGTGGGTGTAGTAGCCTCAAGAAATTGACTCAGTGCAACCACCTACTAACTGCTTGGGGTACTGCAGCCTAATTAATCCTTATAGTACCAATAATCCAGTGATTGTGCATTCAAATCCTAATCACAGCTGGTTGTGAAATTGAATTCGCTAAATGCTGGCTTGTGCCAAGGGGAGATATAATCATCAAATGAACTGGCTTGTCATAACACCCACAGGTTGACTGGGTGTCCTTCAGGAAAGGGAATCTGCCAACTGTGCCATCTGCTTACATGGGACTCCCAGCCCACACAATGGAATTAACTCTTGTGAGCAGGCATTAAGTTCTAGTATTACACACACTGCAAGAATAAAAAGTTGTTTTGTTTTACTCTTGACCCAGAAGTGTGCTTGTCTCTACCATTTTGAGCATTGCTGTATGTTAGTGAGCCAGTGACAGAAGAGTCACCAATTTGAAATCATTACCAATAAGTTGGGAGAAATTAATTTCTTCGTGGATGTTGGAAAATGGGCTGCTTTAACAAGAGAAATGAATTGAAATCGTGATCATTACCATTAAGGATAATTGACAACAGAAGTAGGGCTCTGGGGGAAGATAACCCTGGGATTTGTTAACCCAGCAAAGGCTAAGATGGATTTTTTTCCTTGTGTTAATTTGTTTTCTAACTTCTCTGGAAGAAACTGCATCTTCTTTATCTTTCCCCTCCTGCCCCTTCTCTCCGAGATACCCCATCCCCTGCATTGCTAACACTCTGAGCAAAGATGCTGTTGCTCCAATGGTGTGTATACTGCCAAAAGAACATTAAATCCATAGCGACACGAGTTAAGATGGATGGGTAGTGTTTACTTTTAGTAATTAGAAACCTCCTGCATGTTAGTGCTAATAATAACTTAATTTAATGAAATATTGCAGTGAGGAGCCTTGGTTAATGGTACACAAAACATTAGTTGAATACTGAGAGCAATGTGACAATAGCAAAAGCAAAAAGGTTTGTCATTGTCTAAAACCTTGATGTAGTTTTGGTGCAGTTTTGGTCCCTTCTTAGGGTGAATAACATGGAGGTTGTGGGAAAGAGTTCATAGATCATCAAGTTGATCCCGGTCTTACAGTTACCATGATGGACATGAGCTTTAATTTGTGATTTCTTAGATTTTTCCTCACGCATCCCTGCTCCCCACTTACATTGGTCTTGGTCCATATCTCTCTCTTGCTTTTTTGGCACTCTCACACAAAAGATATTGTGTAGAGGAGAAATGGGGTTCATAATATTCAGTTGTACAATGGAACAGATTGGAAGCATGAATTGTTCTTTATCTGTTATACCATTTTCAAAAGTGAACGGTGCATTGAAAGGCAACAAACTGGAATGTTAGGGTGAATATGTGGACCAAGAAGCATTCAGAAAGACACTCCAAGGTTTTATGTTTACAATGATGCAGTTATACTCTAGTATTAGACTGCAAAAGAAGCAAAGTTTTAAGTTTATTTATTAGTGTCACAAGTAGGCTTACATTAACACTGCAGTAAAGTTACTGTGAAAATTCCCTAGTCGCCACACTCCAGCACCTGTTCGGGAGAATTTAGCCCGGCCAATGCACCTAACCAGCACGTCTTTCGGACTGTGGGAGGAAACTGGAGCACCGGAGGAAACCCACAGGGAGAATGTGCAAACTCCGCACAGCCGGGAATTGAACCCAGTCCCTGGCGCTGTGAGGCAGCAGTGCTAACCTCTGTGCATGCAGAGGGGCATATCTCCATTCTACCAATGAAGAGGACTTTGAAAGTGGCCAGAAATGATATGTAGAGTTTTCCAGAGGATAGGATTTGGTAGCTAATTAAAAAGCTACCTTCACTGGAGCAGGGGGCACCAGTGATGAGAAGTCAGTAGTTGCAGGAATGGAGGCTGCCTGCTGGGCTACAAGGCTGGTGATGTCCCAGACATAGGATAGGATAAAGGCACAAAGGGATTTTAAATCAAGTTGGAGAATGCTGAGAGAGCGTGCTGGGAAGCGAGGAGCTTGAAAAGGACTCTGCAATAGCAATGTTGAACAAGGAGTTCCTTAAGTCATTTTAGAGGGTAGATGTAAAGAAGATGTTTGCAAATACTGGGGCATCTAAAACTAAGGGCCATAGATCAGAGTCATTCATAAATCAAATAAGGTGTTCCATCTACAAGTGCAGAACATGCTACCATTTGGAATAATTGACACTAATGACATTTATGTATTTAAAGGGAAATTAGATAAACATGAAGGAGAAAGAAATGGAAAGGTATACTAAACCAGATGAAGTAGGATGGCAGGAGGTACATGGAGGATAAATGCTCATAGAGGTTTACAGCATGGAAACAGGCCCTTTGGCCCAACTTGTCCATGCTGCCCATTTTTACCATTAAGCTAGTCCTAGTTGCCCGTGTTTGGCCCATATCCCTCTATATCAATCTTTCCCATGTAACTGTCTAAATGCTTTTTAAAAGACAAAATTGTGCCCGTCTTTACTACTACCTCTGGCAGCTCGTTCCAGACACTCACCACCGTCTATGTGAAAATATTGACCCTCTGGACCCTTTTGCGTATCTCCCATCTCACCTTCAATCAATGCCCTCTCGTTTTGGACTCCCCTACCTTTTGGGAAGAGATGTTGGGTGGGATTTTACGGCCGCGCTTTGGCGAGACTAGTAATTCTGCCCGAGGTCAACAGAGATTTCCGTTGGACACTCACCCGTGCTGATTTTGTGGCTGGCGAGGTGGTAGAGTTCCGGCCGTTGATGATCTACCTTATCTATGCCCCTCATTATTTTATAGACTTTTATAAGATCACCCCTAAGCCTCCTACACTCCAGGGAAAAAAGTCCCAGTCTATCCAGCCTCTCCTTATAACTCAAACCATCAAGTCCCGGTAGCATCCTAGTAAATCTTTTCTGCACTCTTTCTAGTTTAATAATATCCTTTCTATAATAGGGTGACCAGAACTGTACACAGTATTCCAAGTGTGGCCTTACCAATGTCTTGTACAAGCTCAACAAGATGTCCCAAATCTTCTAGTCAATGTTCTGACCAATGAAACTAAGCATCCTGAATGCCTCCTTCACCACCTTGTCTACCTGTGACTCCGCTTTCAAGGAGCTATGAACCTGTACCCCTAGATCTTTGTTCTATAACTCTCCCCAATGCCCTACCATTAACTGAGTAAATCCTGCCCTGGTTTGATCGACCAAAATGCATCACCTCTCATTTAGCTAAATTAAACTCCATCTGTCATTCATCAGCCCACTGGGCCAATTGATCAAGATCCCATTGTAATCAGTGTTGCAATACTGACATGAAGCAGTCGGGCCGAATGGCCTAGTTCGATGTTATGCATTCACTGTTCGTTTATACAAAGGAAGATGAGGACTACTGTATTTTGATGAGCTGGGGCAGAGGAAAGCTGTTAAGACTTCGGAGAAATCAAATCTTCAGGCAACAAAAGCATGAGCTCTGATTTTTGGCAACAGAAGGTGAAAATGGGGACTGAGACCACTTGCCTGTCTCCAAACTTGACTTAAAATTGGGTTGAAAGTTCTTGGTGCTGATCAAATTATGTATGGTTACACTGCTAACAAGTCCTTGGCAGTCGGTTTATTTGAGACTGTTTGCGCTGTGCAATTCTATATTATTCAATCATTCAAATTGCTGTGTCTTTAATTCTGGATGATAGAGACTCTTGGACTAACAACATTTTTGATTTGATTTATTATTGTCACGTGTATTGGGATACAGTGAAAAGTATTGTTTCTTGTGTACTATACAAAGCATACCATTAATAGAGTACAAAGGGGAGACGGAAAGGCAAGGATGCAGAATGTAGTGTAACAGCCAAAGGGTTGTAGAGAAAGATCAACTTAATATATGATAGGTCCATTCAAAAGTTGATGGCAGCAGGGAAGAAGCTGTTCTTGATTTGGTTGGTACGTGATCCGGCAAATTCTCTCTCAACCTGACAGGAAATCTGAGCACCATGGATTGAATAGTGATTTGTATTATCCATTTCTAATTTTGCAATTGCAGCTTCTCCCAATGAACCAACAGGGCTACATTCACTATCTTTCTGCGCCAAATATGTTTTCGTATATGATCAATTTGGTATACTTTCTTGTGGGTGGGTGGGGTGGGAGAAAGTTAAAGGAACCAAAATTAGAAGTGGGTAACAGTTGATCCTGAGCACAAGGAGGTGAGCAGAATCATAGAATCCCTACAGTGCAGGAGGAGGTCATTCGGCCCATTGTGTCTGCACCGACCACAACCCACCCAGGCCCTATCCCCGTAACCCCACATATTTACCCTCCTAATCCTCCTGACACTAATGGTCAATTTAGCATGGCCCATCAACCTAACCCACATGTCAGAAGGCATTCGACAAGGTGCCGCGCAAAAGGCTGCTGCATAAGACAAAGGTGCAAGGCATGGATTGAGGATTGGTTAACGAACAGAAAGCAAAGAGTGGGGGTAAATGGGTGTTTTTCTGGTTGGTGATCAGTGACTGGTGGTGTGTCTCGGATCACTGTTGGGACTGCAGTTATTTACAATTCACATAGATGAGTCAAAGTTCGCAGATGACAGTAAGATGAGTGGTAGAGCAAAGTGTGCAGAGGGCGCTGAAAGTCTGCAAAAGGATATAGATAGTCTGAGTGAGTGGGCAAGAGTCTGGCAGATGGAGTACAGTGTTGTGAGGTCATCCATTTTGGTAGGAATAAAAGTAAAATGGACTATTATTTAAATGGTAAAAAATTGTAGCATGCTGCTGTGCAGAGGGACCTGGGTGTCCTTGTGCATGAATCGCAAGAAGTTGGTTTGCAGGTGCAGCAGGTAATTAAGAAGGCAAATGGAATTTTGTCCTTTATTGCTAGAGGGATGGAGTTTAAAAACAGCGAGGTTATGTTGCAGCTGTATAAGGTGCTGGTGAGGCCACACCCGCAGTACTGTGTACAGTTTTGGTCTCCTTACTTGAGAAAGGCTATATTAGCACTGGAGGGGATGCAGAGGAGATTCACTAGGTTGATTCCGGAGTTGAGAGGGTTGGCTTATGAGGAGAGACTGAATAGACTGGGGCTATTCTCATTGGAATTCAGAAGAATGAGGAGGGATCTTATGGAAACATATACAATTATGAAGGGAATAGATAAGATAGAACCAGGGAGGTTGTTCCACTGGCGGTGAAACCAGAACTAGGGGGCATAGCCTCAAAATAAGGGGGAGCAGATTTAGGACCAAGTTGAGGAGGAACTTCTTCACCCAGAGGATTGTGAATCTCTGGAATTTCCTGCCCAGTTCCAGCTCCCTCGTTGAATATTTTTAAGACGAGGATAAATTTTTGAACAGTAAAGGAATTGAGGGTTACGGTGAGAGGGTGGGTAAGTGGAGCTGAGTCCACGAAAAGATCAGCCATGATCTTATTGAATGGCGGAGCAGGCTTGAGGGGCCAGATGGCCCACTCCTGCTCCTAATTCTTGTGTACTTATGTTCTTATCATTGGACTGTGGGAGGAAACATGACAGTGGGATGGGTTATTGACTTTGGAATAAAGTGTACTCATGTTATTTAGTGTGGGGCTGGGTCACAGGAGGAGAAGGATTAAAAATCAAATTATCTGGTCATTTGAATAAAGCAACATTGTATTTACATCGTTTGAATTGAGGAATTGTGGGCGAGTAGCAGTACACCTTCAAATCCTGCAGGAAATGGAAGATGCTCAATTATTGAGTGGAAATTTTGTTCATTTAAAAAATAAATTAAAAACCGTGCTGGTGGGTAGGAGGGAGCATAGCAACAGACTGTAGAGGAGTCAAACTGTTAGATAAGCCGAGAAATGAAGGTACAAAATATCCAAGGTAGAGATGTAAACTAACTGACAAACTGGCGAGTTGCTTTGTTCGGTTTGCCAAAGGTGGAAAACAACTTGCGTCGCTCCAGCTATTTACTGAGCGAAATATTCCGAACTGCGTTCAGACATATTCTGCCTCTTCCTGGCTTAGTTTGTTGTTTAGTGCGACACATGATACTAAATGAACCTGACTGTCAACTGGAAGCAAAATCACATTTCCCCATGCGTTTTTCACTCAAAAGAACAGCTCAAATGTGTATTTAATCTTGCACTGTGACAAGATTATGAATTGGTTTCATTGCCTTTTAGAGGGGCTAAGTCATTCTGCCATCATTTGGCGCTTCTAAGTGATTATGTATCGTTAAATTGCTTTGTTCTATCTCTTGGCGTAATCCGCCTTTTTGTTTTAACGCCACCCTCTTCCATACAAGTATGTTAATTATCTGGGGTTTCTGTTCTAGCATCTCCGGAAATCGTTGGCCACAAGCGGAGTGAGAATAAGAATGAGGGCAAAAGTGCTATCATGTACTGCAAGTCTATAGGATACCCACATCCCATTTGGACCTGGCAAAAAAAAGTGAATGACGAGTTCTTGGTGAGTTCACAGAGCTGGAATTCACTGGCGTCGTGGAGAGCTTGCTGTTTTGTTTCTGTTAACTTAAATTTAAATCCTCCTGGATAACGGTGGTGTGAGGGCAGTGGTAAGAGCGTCACGGTGGCACAGTGGTTAGCACTGCTGCCCCTCAACGCCAGAGACCCGGGTTCGATTCCCGGTTTGGGTCACTGTCTTTGTGGAGTCTGCACATTCTCCCCGTGTCTGCATGGCTTTTCTCCGGGTGCTCCGGTTTCCTCCCACACTCCAAAGATGCGTGGGTTAGGTGCATTGGCCATGCTCAATTGCCCCTTAGTTTCAGAGAACTGAGCTAGGCTAAAAGCATGGGGTTATGAGGATAAAGGCTGGGTGGGATTGTGGTCGGTGCAGACCTGATGGGCCAAATGGCCTCCTTCTGTACTCTGATTCTATGATTTGATCAGGTGTGATTCAGGAGAGATTGTAGTAATGTCACTGGGCCAGTCATCCAGAGGCCCAGGCTTAATGCTCTGGGGAACCGCAGCTAGTGGAATTTAAATTTAATTCATAAATCTGGAATCGGAAGCTAATGACCATGAATCTGTCAACAATCGTCATAAAGACCATCTGGTTCACTAACATCCTTTAGGGAAGGAAATCTGCCATTCTTACTTGGTCTGGCCTACATGTGGCTCCAGTAATGTGGCTGACTCTTAACTCCCCTCTGAAATGACCTTGAAAGCCACTCGGTTTGATGATTGGCATTATTTTAGAAATAAATCAGCATAGAACCATTTATATGGCCTCAAGTAAAGCAGTGGAAAAATCACGAGGGACAATCTTTGAGAGAGTCATTATGACACACAAGACCACCATTTGGCTTACTGAGTCCAAACACCTGGGCACTGGTCAGAAACAGTATACCCAAGGAGCGTGCAACCAGATGATGTAAACCTACCTGTGTTGCGGGGTTCACGTACATCTCTCTGGCACAGGCCCACCCTTGGGCAGAGCCAAATGCCTAGATAGAACAAAGGTTGGACATTCATGGTTCTCGAACTACATCAATAATTGAGACTGGCGGTGGGGCCTTCAGTCGAAACACATGGGCTTTCCTTTCCATTTCAAGTCTTTTCAACAAGTTGATTGTGATGGCGGGTTTTCCTGCCACGGCATGGCACTAAATTGCAGTTTGTATATCATGCACGTTGAGATGAATTCCTCCTTCCATTTACAAGGGCAGATAAATATGCACACCTCCCAGTAGAAAACAGTAAGCTTTCTTCAATTTTAATTCCATTTTTTTTGTCCCCAACGGTAGGAGCTGAATAATGCTACTGGTCGCTATTTCATCACAAACAAAGACAACTACACAGAACTGATTATTGAGAACCTGCACATCCAAGATGATCCAGGGGAATACTGGTGCAATGCTTCAAATTACATTGGATACCATCATGCTTCCACTATCCTGCGTGTCCGTAGCTACCTGGCACCTCTCTGGCCCTTCCTGGGGGTCGTGGCAGAAATCATAATTCTGGTTATCATCATTGTCGTATATGAGAAGCGAAAGAGACCAGATGAGGTCCCTGATGGTGAGTCCCTTTCTTTGAATAATGTTTTGTTTTATTGCTGCATACTTAACCCATTTGATACTAACATACTAATCTAGTTGTGTTTCAAATACTGTTTTTAGCAGTGTATAGTATTAAATGGGTTAATAAAAGGGTTAAACATTCAGATCCCAGTTTAAAAGATTATTCCTTTCTATGATAATTGTCTTTTTCAATTTGATAAGCATGCTACCGGTAACTGTTTCCCCTTTTTGGATTTGACCCAAAGTCCATCCGTTTGAACTTGGGTCATGGACTAACCAATAACTTTGATTTTCGAAAAGAAACAAACTGGTCACCATTACTTTTCCCGAACCTTTTTTCCCAGTGCTGGTCTGTGGTTTTAAGGCGGCTTCTGTGTACATTGTCGCAATGCACCTGTATATATGAATGGATTGTCGGTCGTCCTGTATCGCAATCTGGCGTACTGGAATTTGGAAGATGGAACAGCCAAATCGCTGCAGAGTCAACCTCTGCTGGTTTACTTTAAATGATTCAAGTGTTTCATAGGACGGTTTTCAAGGATACTTTGAAGATAAGGCCATGCCGTTTACGTTTGAATTTTTTTCCCTCAAGTTTAAACTTGATATTTAAGACACAGTTCCTCATCTTCCTATCCTGTCTTCTCCCTCCCTCTGTTTATAACACTCCTGTGAAGCACTGTGGAGTGTTTTTTTTTCTAAGTTAAAGGTGCTATATAAATAAAGGTTTTTTGCTGTGTCTGACTCACCTCTAGCCTTCTGCAGAAATTCCTTATTTCACCCTTTCTCTTTTGTAGGTATAAATATGTGATTATTGCATTGTGTTTCAGTGACACGAGATGGTGAAAGCAAAAATTAAAACTTCCATTGAGGCAAATGTATTTGATTGTTGCATTTCATGGAGTATTCAAATGACTGCCTTGCTAGTTATTAATACTGTAAAGCATCGTGAGACTATCAAATGATTATAGTTGAACCCTTGAGTGTTGCACCTTTAAATCCAGGTGGCTTGTTGCATCTGGGTGATGTTGGGTTATTTGACAATATCTTGTAGAAAAACATAAAGGATAACAAGCAGTGTTGCATCTTAATTTCATTGTGTGCTTTATTGCTCATTCTTTTGGTAATTGTGTGGACAGTTTGGAGCTTGACATTTAAAGGGAATGTTGTCACTTTGAATCCTTGTGGGCGGCACGGTGGCACAGTGGCCAGCACTGCTGCCTCACAGCACCAGGGAACCGGGTTCGATTCCGGCCTTGGATCACTCTCTGTGTGGAGTCTGCACGTTCTCCCCGTGCCTGCGTGGGTTTCCTCCCACAGTCCAAAGATGTGCAAGTTAGGTGGATTGGCCATGCTATATTGCCCCTTGGTATCCCAAGATGTGTAGGTTAGGGGAATTAGTCATGGTAAATGTGTGGTGTTATGGCCTGGGTAAGATACTCTGTCAGTCAGTGCAGAATCGATGGGCCGAATGGCCTCTTCTGCACTGTCGGGATTCTATGAATCCCTGCTTTGCTCTTGTCGGCATGGACCATTGGTCTTTTATCTTTACACCATTTTGGACATAGCTCCCAAGAGGTAATAAGCTTAAAAATGAAGGATAAATATGGAAAATTCAGTAAAAAGGCTGAATAGGCCAGCTACAAAAGGGCAGTGCAAAGACACATGGGAAAAAATATAAGTTGAGACATATTAATCAAAAGGAAAAGACTGATAAGAGAACTCATGTAACTGGGAAGTGAATCTGATGGGCTACATATTTCAGTTGTTGTATCTGGAGTGTCGTCTTTCTCATGTTGGCTGCATTTTAAGTAGCTGAACCTTGGTGGTATCAAATGTCTATCTCTGGAACAGCATGTTAATCCAGTTGAAGCAAATATTGTCCATCAGAATTTGAATCTGTGTTTTGTATAGACAAGAGGGTCAATACAAAGGTGCACAAATCTTGGCTAGGATTATTTTAAATACTCGGTTATATTAGACTGATTTTTTCATGTCTGGATTCAGTTCATTTTTTTTCCCCCTGTTGCTTAATGACTGAGGCAATATAAAGCTTTGAAACCCGACACGATCTTGATGGTGGTAATGCGATAACCCCTGAAATTTTAAGGTAACATGCAGCTGGGCATATTATGCGGTGTGTTAGGTTAAACTGTTACCGTGCATGCACTTAATTGGGCCAAGGGGATGCAACTTGTGCGACCTTGCCCTTAATAGGTGGCCATTATGTGTGATTGAGGTGAAAGTTCTTGTAATAAACAAAAGAAATAAGCGGGAAAAATCAAGTAATATTAATTGATCTTAAACAAAATGGAAGAACAGAGTGCGGTACCTCCATGTTAGTAAACACATGGTTTGGTTTTGGCAGTTCGTGAGTTGAGAGAATTAGCGACAGGTTTGGGCGATACGGTGTGTTAGCTTTTATTGGTAGAGGGATTGAGTTTCGGAGCCAGGAGGTCATGCTGCAACTGTACAAAACTCTGGTGCGGCCGCATTTGGAGTATTGCGTACAGTTCTGGTCGCCGTATTATAGGAAAGATGTGGAAGTGTTGGAAAGGGTGCAGAGGAGATTTACCAGGATGTTGCCTGGTATGGTGGGAAAATCGTACGAGGAAAGGCTGAGGGGCTTGAGGTTGTTTTCGTTAGAGAGAAGAAGGTTAAGAGGTGACTTAATAGAGGCATACAAGATGATCAGAGGATTAGATAGGGTGGATAGTGAGAGCCTTTTTCCTCGGATGGTGATGGCGAGCACGAGGGGACATAGCTTTAAATTGAGGGGTGAGAGATATAGGACAGATGTTAGAGGTAGGTTCTTTACTCGGAGAGTAGTAAGGGTGTGGAATGCCCTGCCTGCAGCAGGAGTGGACTCGTCAATATTAAGAGCATTCAAATGGTTATTGGATAAACATATGGATGATATTGGAATAGTGTAGATTAGAGGGGCTTTAGATTGGTTCGACTGGTCGGCGCAACATCGAGGGCCGAAGGGCCTGTACTGCGCTGTAATGTTCTATGTTCTATAATCAAAATATATGTGGCAGGGGGGAGAGCAGTGAGCTCGAGCTCGGAGCTGTAGTCTGTGGCAGAAGGTTTTGAAAGAAAGGTGGAAATAGCGGCAGTGACCTGAATGGGTGACACTCTGACGCGAAATGGTATATTTTACACGGTCCAATCATTAAAATAGCTTCTGAATGAGAAATCTTCTAGCCTTGGACATATCCATTTTAATCCGTAGGGACAAAACTATTATTGCTCCTGTGAGCCTGCAGATTAATTAGTCTTGAGTTTTGATGTTAAAAACTGAACTGAAGCTTGTTGAATGACCCATACTCCAAATTAGAAAATCCTTCCAACTTTTTGAAACTGAGAGATTATAACGTGACCTGCAAATCAAGCGGTACTGCATGTGGAAAAATGTGTACATGTATGAAATCTGATCGTGGTGGTCTTAATTTCATTGTACGGTGTTCAGGAAGTCTTGGATTTGAAACCTGTTTGCTGAACTCATCAGTTATATGGTAGTTTTTCTGCTATGGAGGTCATGCTTGCCTAGGGGGTGAAATGCGCACACTCCAGTCAGAAAAATTGCTGTGATCCTTTTCCAGGTCCGTAGAAATGCCCATGTGGGGCAGCGCGGTGGCACAGTGGTTAGCACTGCTGCCTCACAGCGCCAGCGACCCCGGCCTTGCGTCACTGTCTGTGTGGAGTTTGCACATTCTCCCCGTGTCTGCGCGGGTGCTCCGGTTTCCTCCTACAGTCCAAATACGTGCGGGTTAGGTGGATTGGCCGTGCTAAATTGCCCCTTAGTGTGAGGGCGACTAGCTAGGTAAATGCATGGGCTTATGAGGATAGGGACTGGGTGGGATTGTGGTCGGTGCAGACTCGATGAGCCGAATGGCTTCCTTCTGCACTGTAGGATTCTATGATTCGCTAATTTTCTAAATCTGAGTTTATTTCTAATTTTCCTGTTGACTTGCACTTCTCAGCTATTGAGGACTCGGTTGTTAGATTCGGAATATCTCCCTTAAAGCCTCTGCTTCCTGCTGAGAATTCCTAAACCGTTATTTGGGTTGGAATGTTGATTAGCCCGAACCATTCTTTGCCAGTTTAAAAACTCTTCACAAAAGCAGATAGGTGCCTCGTTCAATTGATGACTCAGCAGAACTCTTTTCCTGCCGTAATCAAAAGGCATCGATCAAAAATTGTTCGAGTACATCAGTTTGGTTAACTCTATCAAGTCTTGAAATGCAATATTTGTGGTGGTCAGTTTGCCCATTTTAGTTAGCTGTGCCATTTTCTTTTCAGTAGCTCTGCATGTTATACTTAGAGTTTAAACTTCTAACAGGTGGTGATTGTCCATTTTTATTAATGCTCAAAATGTGTTGCTTTTAACTGGAGGTGATTTATTTCTATGATTTATTAACCGATTTGTCCAGGCAGAAATTAATATTCATCAATTGGCTTGACGTGTTTATATAACAAACCATTGATCTCGGCTTTCATAGTTGCTATGCCTCTGGTTGCTCACCTCTGTTCTAAATTGTCATGAATATAAAATTGCTAGATGTCTAAATGACGCGTGCCATTTTCCAGCAGTCCTCTTGTTTCATTCAACATTAATTATTTAGTTAAATGGCTCAATGGTGTAGGATTTTGACAGCGCCATGTCCAAATTTGTTGGGCCAGATTGGATCAAGATTTTAAAGAGTTGTGTATAATTCTTCATTTATTTGCTATCTTGAGATGGGATGAAAAAGAAGTCTATTTATTAGTGTCACAATTAGGCTTACATTAACACTGCAATGAAGTTATTGTGAAAACCCCCAAGTCGCCACACCTGTTCGGGTACAAAGAACAAGGAAAAGTACAGCACAGGAACAGGCTCTTTGGTCCTCCAAGCCTGTGCTGATCATGATGCCCCTAACTAAACAAAAGCCTCCTGCCCTTACTCAGTCCAGATCCCACAATTCCCTCCTTATTCATTTACCTGTCCAGATGCCTCTTAAATGTTGCTAATGTGCCTATTTCCACCATCATCTCTGGCAGCGCGATGCAGGCACCCACCACTCTCTGCGTGAAAAACTTACCCTACACATCTCCTCTAAGGGTACACTGAGGGAGAATTTAGCATGGCCAGTTCACCTAACCAGCACGTCTTTCAGACTGTGGGAGGAAACCGGAGAACCAGGAATTGGTAGTGCTATGTTGTTTTCGCCAAAGTGTTTCAACAAAATGGGAGGTAACAACTCTCTCCTCTAGTGGAGTCCAGAACAAGGGGAGCATAACATTAAAATTAGGACTTGGGGCTTTCTGAGGTGAAGAGGGAAGCTCTTTTCCTCAAAGTTTAGTGGAAGTCTAGAACCTTCTGCCCCAGCAAGCTGCTGAGGCCAGGAGGGTCAATTTTTAAAAAAAAATGTAAAATCAAGATTGATGTTGTTCACTATTAAGAATCATAGAACCAATGGGGTAAATGGAATTCAGTTGCAGATTGACCATGATCCAGTTGATCTCGGTGGCACAGTGGTTAGCACTGCGGCCTCGAGTGACTGTGTGTGTTTGCACATTCTCCCCGTCTCTGTGTGGGTTTCCTCCAGATGCTCCAGTTACAAAGATGTGCAGGTTAGGTTGATTGGCCATGCTTAATTGCCCCTCAGTGTCGGGGGGCTAGCAGGGTAAATACGTGGGGTGACAAGAATAGGGCAGGGTGGGATTGTTGTTGGTGGAGGCTCAATGGGCCGAATGGCCTCCTTCTGCGCTGTAGGGATTCTATGATTAATTGAAGGGTGGCATAAGCTTGAGGGACTGAATGGCCTGCTCCTCTCCCCTTGTTTATGGTCTAGTCAGGATTTTCTTTGAAAAACGTAAGCTTGCATCTTATACCATTGGCGTTTTTTAAAAAACCTGAATAAGGCAACGTTTCAGAACATAAGAACGTAACATAAGAAATAGGAGCAGGAGTAGGCCATCTAGCCCCTCGAGCCTTCCCCGCCATTCAATAAGATCATGGCTGATCTGAAGTGGATCAGTTCCACTTACCCACCTGATCCCTATAACCCCCAATTCCCTTACCGATCAGGAATCCATTTATCCGTGATTTAAACATATTCAACGAGGTAGCCTCCACCACTTCAGTGGGCAGAGAATTCCAGAGATTCACCACCCTCTGAGAGAAGTTCCTCCTCAACTCTGTCCTAAACTGACCCCCCCCTTTATTTTGAGGCTGTGCCCTCTAGTTCTAGCTTCCTTTCTAAGTGGAAAGAATCTCTCCATCTCTACCCTATCCAGCCCCTTCATTATCTTATAGGTCTCTATAAGATCCCCCCTCAGCCTTCTAAATTCCAACGAATACAAACCCAATCTGCTCAGTCTCTCCTCATAATCAACACCCCTCATCTCTGGTATCAACCTGGTGAACCTTCTCTGCACTCCCTCCAAGGCCAATATATCCTTCTGCAAATAAGGGGACCAATACTGCACACAGTATTCCAGCTGCGGCCTCACCAATGCCCTGTACAGATGCAGCAAGACATCTCTGCTTTTATATTCTAACCCCCTTGCGATATAGGCCAACATCCCATTTGCCTTCTTGATCACCTGTTGCACCTGCAGACTGGGTTTTTGCGTCTCATGCACAAGGACCCCCAGGTCCCTCTGCACAGCAGCATGTTGTAATTTCTTTCCATTTAGATAATCCAATTTGCTATTATTTCTTCCAAAGTGAATAACCTCGCATTTGTTAACGTTATACTCCATCTGCCAGATCCTCGCCCACTCACTCAGCCTGTCCAAATCTCTCTGCAGACCTTCTACGCCCCACACGATTCACTTTTCCACTTATCTTTGTGTCGTCTGCAAACTTTGTTACCCTACACTCAGTCCCCTCCTCCAGATCGTCTATATAAATGGTAAATAGTTGAGGCCCCAGTACCAATCCCTGCGGCACGCCACTAGTTACCATCCGCCAACCAGAAAAGCACCCATTTATTCCAACTCTCTGCTTCCTGTCGGATAGCCAATCCCCAATCCACGCTAACACCCTACCCCCAACTCCGTGAGACCCAATCTTCTTCAGCAACCTTTTGTGAGGCACCTTATCAAACGCCTTTTGGAAATCCAAAAACACCGCATCCACCCCTCTGTCAACCGCACTAGTCACATCTTCATAAAAATCCAACAAGTTCGTCAAACACGACTTTCCCCTCATGAATCCATGCTGCGTCTGCTTAATCGAACCATTCTTATCCAGATGGCCTGCTATTTCTTCTTTAATGATGGATTCCAGCGTTTTTCCAACTACAGACGTTAAGCTAACCGGCCTGTAGTTACCAGCTTTTTGTCTATTTCCTTTTTTAAACAGCGGCGTAACATTAGCCGTTTTCCAATCCGCAGGCACTACCCCAGAATCCAATGAATTTTGATAAATAACCACTAACGCATCCGCTATTACCTCTGACATTTCTTTCAGTACCCAGGGATGCATTCCATCCGGGCCCGGGGACTTGTCCACCTTCAGTCCCGTTAGTCTACCAAGCACTGCCTCCCTCGTAACATTAATTGTATTGAGTACCTCTCCTCCTACCAACCCTCTGTCGTTAATATTCAGTAAACTATTTGTGTCTTCCACCGTGAAGACCGACACAAAAAACTTATTTAAAGTTTCAGCCATTTCCTCATTTCCCACTATTAAATCCCCCCTCTCGTCCTCCAAGGGTCCAACATTCACTCTTGCCACTCTATTCCTTTTTATATATTTGTAAAAGCTTTTACTATCATTTTTTATATTTAGAGCTAGCCTAGCTTCATAACCCATCTTTCCTTTCTTTATTGCTTTCTTAGTCGTTCTTTGTTGTTTCTTAAAGTTTTCCCAATCTTCCGATTCTCCACTATTTTTGGCCACTCTGTACGCATCGGTCTTTAATTTAATACTCTCCTTAATTTCCTTCGTTATCCACGGCTAGTTATCCCTTTTCTTACAGCCCTTCTTTATCACCGGAATATATTGTTGCTGAGTACTGAAAAGGATCTCCTTAAAAATCCCCCACTGTTCCTCGGCTGTCCTACCTACCAGTCTGCTCTCCCAGTCCACCTTAGCCAATTCAGCCCTCATCCTATCGTACTTCCCTCTGTTCAAACAGAGTACAGTGGTATGGGACCCTACTTTCTCCTCTTCCATTTGTATCAGAAATTCAACCATATTGTGATCACTTGACCCAAGAGGGTCCTTCACAAGAACATCCTTAATTCTAACTACCTCGTTACACATTACCAGATCTAAGATAACTCGTTCCCTCGTCGGTTCTGTAACATACTGTTCAAGGTAACTATCCCGACAGCATTCTAAGAACTCTTCCTCCATCCCACCCCTTCCAACTTGAGTCAGCCAATCAAGATGCAGGTCGAAGTCCCCCATGATTATTGCCGTTCCGTTTTTGCACGCTTTCAGTGAGCGTCTCCGAAATCTCCAGACTTCGTGCTGCCATTTCCCGCAGATGGTTTTAGAAGGCCATCTGTAGGAGTTTGCTGGAATTGAACTCAAATGGCCTTTATTGCTTTCCTTGCCCGTGGAACAAAGCATTGAGTTCACAGAAGTTTGTTCCACATTACTGCAGAGTTGGTGCAGTTTAGATTATTGCAACAAAAGCAAAACCGGTTGGCTTGTGAATAGTACAATTGAAAGGGTCGGTGAAAGATTATAGAGCATTCATATGATATTTAGAAGATTTACTGATGTTATTTTGACTTTATTTTAATTACATCTGAGTTGGTATATGGTCTGATGGCAATTGAAATATGATTTTCACTTTGTTCTGAAGCTGGTTTGTTCATTTATTTCATTTTTTTCAGCAAGTGTGTCATCAACCTTTCCCGCTGTTGTGTATAGTAAATCTAGTGCAGATTATTTTCAGAAATACATTACTTTCTCTCCCAGAATTATCACCCTGTCAACATGGTTGTAGCGGAGCTGTATTTAAAGGAAAAATAAAGCACTATAAATGTGCCATGCGTCCTGGCAACGTCTGATTTAATGTGAGGAGAAAGTAACTTTATTGCTTATGCGGGAATCCTTGCATGGTGCAGTGCTGTTGACCCATCTAGGTTAATCTCCAATTTGAAACATCCTTGTTGTAAGTCCATTGCAGACAACAGAAAACAGGGTAAATGAGGTATTTAAGTCATTAAAAAGTGCTTCCCAATAAAGTGCTTCATTTAATAATTTGAGCAAGAAATGCAATTTGTCAAAAGTAGTCAAAAGAGAATAGCTTCGAAGAGGAAAATAAGGACCCAAAAAGACTATGACAAAAAGGAACAATTTTTAGCACTTTATCATGTTATCTCGTGTGATGTATGATTTTATGAATATACTTTTTGTAAAGTTTAGAGTTTGTTTTGGAGGAACTTTTTTATTTCAGTTGACGTTTCAGAGCCCTTACCGCACAGTGCCTTTGTTTTGTATCACGATCCGTAAATGAGAGGACTACAGACTCAACCATTATCGAGAGCACAGCCCATTACACTGATGTGGCGCCTCAACTTCGAATCGACTCACTTTTCCCTCTGACCCAGAAAAGAGAAACTAAAGCCGGCATAAGGTTTTTTTTTCCCACAGCTATTTGGATAAAGCCTGGATGTTGTCAACTAGCCCAGAAATGAGGTTACTTTGCTAACTGCAGTTTGATAAAACCATTTCCAAAACAACAACAAGACTGCTTCCTTTCAATCACGCCGCTTAGGTATTTCAAGTTAATTAATTAGGGAGGAATCCAAATCCAGGATTAATCACACCATAACGTTACTTTTGGTAGTCATCAAACTTCCAAGTTTTCCTCTATTCGGATATAACTCAGTGGTTACTCCTGGAAAAAGTGTTGCCTGATTCAGTTTTTTTTAAAGGTAATACACCTTTGTAAAATGTGATGCAAACCTACACTGTAAACTTCCTTTTTACCATTCAATGTAAAACACAAGTGGAATATTAATTTTTTTAATTGCCAAAATTTCACTCAGCATTAAAGCAAAAATTGGGAAGTCTGTAAAGTACATTGCAATATTCTCAGTAAAATTTAATCCAAGTACCTTTTATTTTGTTGAAGAATTACAATTGTGCATCTCAGAGCGCACTGATTTTTGTTGCATAAATTTTAAATTCACTGCGATTCTGTAGTCTTACTTGAACATCCATCCAACGTACGATTCGTAACTGCAGCTGAATTGTTAAGCCTTGATTCCGTTAAGGCAAGAGCAGCAATTGAGTTGTAACAAAAGGTAATCGGCATTAACTCTCCCCACAGACGCTGTCTGACCTGCTGAGGATTTCCAGCGTTTTTTGTTTTAATTTCAGATTCCCCTCATCCACAGTATTTTGCTTTTTGCTGAATGATTACTCTTGCAAAATACAAGGGAATCTGTCATTTAAAAACAGAAAATGCTTGGAAATACTCGAGTCTGGCAGCATCCGTGCGGAGAGAAACAGGGTTAACGTTTCAGATCTGCGGCTGTTCAGAATTCTTTCTGAAGACGTTAACCCTGCTCCTTTCCCCACGGATCTTGTCAGACCTGCTGAGTTTAACCGGCATTTTTCTGTTACTCCAGGTACTTGGGGTCTTTTACTGTTTAACAGAATTGATGTAAGGTGCACCAAATCCATAATGGCTATTTATTCAAAAACTGGCAACCCATAAATTAACTTCCTTCTGCTTGCGTTTCTGTATTTTTGTTTTGGTTTTGAGGTGCATTCTTTTTTGGAAGTTGAGGGGAAAAGTTTTACACAGTGTTCCAATAAGAGTGTATTGAAACATTCACACTTTTCTTCTATTCGTCCAGGACAGGCATACTTAATTAAACATTTTTTTGTTGAACAGATATTTTTGGTTTCTAAACCCTCCAGTTCAAAGCCACCAAGATCACCTCGTTAAGCGAATACAAAAAAACCAAGTCATAGTTTTGATACATGCACAGCAAATAAGCCTGTGTAGGTATATGTATTGTAGAAAATAAGGCTAGGGAAATAAACATGTACGCACATCCCTTTTTGAAAGAAGTCTCCTTGACAAGATACAGGCTATATCCAATATTCTAAGTGCTCCAAATTCTGGTCTCGTTCAGACGTCCAGGCCATTTTCAGTGTCAATTGCTGCAGGGTCATCAGATCTCCACCAAGACCCCTTCAAACTAACATGCTAGGTTAGAATTATGGTTTATATTGATATTTGTCGGTTATTGTGACTTCTTTTCTTTCCCTCTCAATTGCATCATACCCTAAAACTGGTGGTAAGTGAGAGAATTGCATGCTCGAATTTGTTTTTCTCAGCTTCAAGTCTGAAGTGCATCAGTTCATGATGTTGAAACTTTTTTCCAAGTCCTCATCCACGTTCGCAACTTTTTTTCGTATCTTCCATTCAGTTTTTCCTGCTGCCCATTTCTGGATTTGTAGTTCTGTTTTGTTTTTTTGTTAAATCTGCGTTTTTAGTTTCTTTTGGGTTTAGTCTTGTTTTGTTTCCTGTACTGGGGATGTTGCAGGAGTTGGCCAGAACTCAACGGCCAGCAAGCTCAGATTCTCTTTAGGTTTGAACTAGCTGCCCTTTTCTGGAGCTATATGACTGATGATGAGGACCCTTGTCACGTCACAATCTGTATCAGGGTGGTCTGGCATGTCCCATGCAGATGGTTAATGTAAATACTGAACTGGTACCCAACATCAACAGGGACGATCTGGGGGGAGTGATCGGGAACCATTCTAGCCAGTGCAGTATTAAACTAAAAAAAAAATCTTGTGTTTTTCTTCTGCGTCCCACTTGGCCTTCCCACAGCTTGTAATTCTCAGAATTGCCCAATACCCGAAAATAATTTCTTCCTGATGCAGGCATATCTCTGTGGAAGATGCTTCATGCATGCGTGCATGTGTATTTCTTGTAGGGATGGGAAGAATGATGACATCTCTGTATTTTAAAAGTTGGGATGTCAGTTGACTTCCAACTAAATATGATGAGGTTCCTTTCTGCAACAGGTTTTCTGTATGTCAATCTTGCTTGCCACTCAAAATAGTTCTCTTAATGAAACTAACCCCTGCGGAGATACTAAATTTCCACTTACTATTGAAGTCCGGTCACTTTTTTTTTTAGAAAGTCCAAAATTATTATTTTTTTGTCAGTCACAGTAGGAATCTTTAACTCGTTAGAAATTCACAATGTTAGGATTTAGTGAAAGGATAGTGTGCAAACGTGTTTGGGGTCTGTATGTTTTTTCATTCAAGTACAACTTCACTTCCTAGCAATGGGACTACTTTGGATTAAGTTGGACAGATATAACTTACCTTAATATGGTGTCCGTGAAACATTTTAATTTTTAATGGAATATTTCAGATGCGAATTTACCTCTGCCCGGTCATCTCTCAACTGAAAGTGTAGGAGGTTCCCCATTGAAGCTTAGCTTTGAGACCTGGGTGTAGTTGATAATATTCCTTAAAGTTATATTATCCTTCCTTTAAAGATCGTTGTGCAACTTTGCATTTTTGTAAATCGCTTGCAGTTTTTGAGTCCTGCGCTTGAATGAGGAATAAACATATTAAGCGCGCACTTTTTTTCGTACCTTGATTCTTTTTAACTTGTGAATTTATTTGGCTCCTGAGTTTAAAGGAGTGCACTATTCACTCCCTCTCCCGGGTATGGAAGTAGGTGTGTTCAAATTCTCCCTCAGACTTTAAAACAACCAAAATTGAATGAAATTGTACTGGTAAATCCGTCTTCCCAAGTGATATAAGCTGCTTTTTAATTTGCCATGGAAGTCCTCTGATACAGAAAATTGCCTGGTCCTATCAAGAGTCATATAGTTCATTGTTAATTTAGAATCTACTTAAGCAAACTCTGGGGTAAAGCAACAGGTGGTAGAGGGGAGAAACTCTAGCAATATACTCTGTGTACTTGTTTCAATTCCTGATGCGTCTCTCTCGATATACATAAACTGTATATAATTTCACACTTTTCTGCGACACTGACGTCTGGTTGTCTGACTGGTCTTAGTTTTCTTTGTACACTGTTTTACAAATGCGTCTTTGCCAGTGACTGAGACCTGTGGCCACTGGTGTGTTGCTGGTGTCTTGCGGCTGTGAGCTGTTGGTTTGTGGTTTGACTTTTTTTGGTCTTCCCAGTCACTTGTGCGCTGGCGGTGGCTTCTCTCCGTGCCTCAAGGTACAGACGGAGTAATGGCACTTTCGGAGCCCTGGAAATGTTGCCATTACTCCTGATGCGTGCTGTCAGGTGGCTGCGTTGCGATAAATCTCCATACTTGCTTCATGTATACCAGACACCTTGTGGAATCCTGCTTAACCTAGTGGACATAATACAGGGCTTGTCCAAAAGAAAATGTCGGTCTTTGTTGCCTAACTGCACAATGCCACGTCATTCCTTGAGTTAAAATAAATTTGGGCTATCCATTAACAATGGCCCATCGCAATGTCCCTTCATGAAATGAAGGTCAGACATTCGACAAAAAAAAACCTCTTTGCCACTTCAAGTTGCATCGATAGTTATTGAAGCCAGAGATTTTAAAGGATAACAGAGCTCTTTCCCTTTCCTAAGTGAGCTTGAATACACACAAAGCAATATTTTGAAAGAATAGGATTGCTCCCAACAGATAGTTACATAAACAAATTAGATAAATGAAGACATCTAGAGATCATGCATCCTTTTATCACCAATTTGTAAAAATTAAGGTGAAATCTGGCAGAGTTGAGGAAAAACTTGTAACAGCAGACTACCAGCCACTGTTTTTTTTTAAATCAATAGAAATTGGCTAAGTAATGCAGTAAGCTCAAACCCAAGTTCTAGGGTGTTAGATTCCCTTTTTCTAATTTGTCTCAGTACTTTATACATCAGAGCACAGATGCAGCTTTAACAATGCATTCTTGGGTCATTCATGAGACACCATGCCACATAATCCAGTATATATTCAAGCCTTTATCGCAACCTCATGCCCCTCACTCCACAATGTGTGTTCAGGTGTCCACTTCTTGATTCCAATGTGAATACAACATCCAAAAGTAGAGTTAAAAGTTTATTTATTACTGCCACAAGTAGGTTTACATTAATACTGCAATGAAGTTACTGTGGAAATCCCCGAGTCGCCACACTCCGGCGCCTGTTCGGGTACACTGAGGGAGAATTTAGCATGGTCAATGCACCTAACCAGCATGTCTTTCAGACTGGGAAGAAACCGGAACACCCGGAGGAAACCCACGGGGAAAACATGTAGACTCCGCACAGACAGTGACCCAAGCCGGGGATCGAACCTGGGTCCCTGGTGCTGTGAGGAGCAGTGCTAACCATTGTACCACTGATCCAATGCGTCATTCACGCATCTCTTATTCTAATTCTGCCTTCGATTTTTGATTTCATTGCATAGTACCACTAAATCAGTGCATCAAAGATATATGCAAGTGATACGTCAATGACACGGAGCCAAAAGGATGAATTAACCTTTTATCAATCCCGTCTAAGCATTCGGTTTCCGTGGCTACATTGTCCCCCTCAAAACATTTCCCAACTTTTTATGGCCATCAACACAAGTGACCAAATTAAAAGTATTACGGTCCATTACAGACATGGACGACCATTTCACACATTTATCAGTCCCCTATTTGAGAGGACAATCTTGTCTTCAGCCTGCCTATGTACAACGTGTCTCACTCAGCACAAACTGTCTATCTTACAGACAGCCCAGGACATCAAAGTGCGTTGGTAGTGTGAACCTTCACTCCCACGTATGGTATGATTACCACCCTTTTATATTGCCTTAACACGATAGAGTATAATTTTAAATGATCTTAAGGTTAAACATAATCCTCAGTTCGACATTTCACTGCACCTTTACCACCTTGTATTAGGACATTTTAGGAGAATTATTGCTACAAAACATGTCCCTTTCTCTGGCAGAGTGCATTTGAACAATGCAGCAAACCACTGCAGGAACTTTTTAAAGTTTGAGGCCATTTTTAGTCGAGTGGCAATCAGGTACCAAGTCTTGATTTGATCTCGTTGCAAAGCCCTTGCTCTGCCTCTCGTCCTGCAATCAAAACCCATTTTTGTTCAGGTCAACAAAAGCCAGAAAGAAAAACCATTGAACAGGATTTCACAATCAGATGTTGGTTTACTACTTCTCATTGGTCTATGAGAGTGAACCACTGGAACTTGGGGACAAGATGAACATGAAACTTGCACAATCTGTCCACTATAGTTGCAGTATTTCATGACAAAGCCTCAAAATGTTAACCAACCATGTAATAACATTTTTTTTGCCATTTGAATGTAATGATTTAGAGACTAACTCCATGAACAATTACATCGTTGAAGTTTATCTGTGAGCTGACAAAGTCAAGCCAACTGGTGTAGCACATTTGCAACTTGGTGGTGTGTTAATCTCTAATGTGTCTTTTCTCTCTATTTACTTTTTGCTACCCCTTCCCCCCTCCGTGATCTGACTGTCCAACTGAGGCAGATGACGAACCAGTTTCTGGACCAATGTGAGTACGGCATTTCTACACATTGTTTATATCTGATGCTCTTCAAAGTTGGTTTCAAGCAGAAACTGCAATGTGCGCTGGCGGGTCAGGTTTAGCCTGGGGGTTCCATGCTGAGTAAATCTTTCTCTACTTGGCCTCAAAAACACACCTCAGCCCGCACCAAGTGAAGATACTAGTTCAGTGCCAAATTGGAGGCAGTTTTATTGTGTGGGCCCTGTGCCAATCAGGTACTGCATGGAAATTGCTCAACCCAATTTCCCAAACAATGGTCAGTGGCTTATTTCATCATCAGTCTGAACTGGATTCGTATCCAAACTATGCCACCCAAAATTATGTAGCTTTTTCAGTGCTGTCTGTGCTGGGGGAGTTTACATAGCAAGGTCATATATCTCCACATATGGTCAATAAGGATATGATGTAATATTCTTAGATATTATTCTTCTCCAATGCAAGTTCAGGAATCTAAAGTTTATTTATCATTCACAAATAAGGCTTACATTAACACTGCAATGAGGTTACTGTGAAATTCACCATAGTCCGGCGCCTGTTCGGGTCAATGCACTTAACCAGCACATCTTTCAGAATGTGGGAGGAAACCGGAGCGCCCAGAGGAAACCCACGCAGACACGTGGAGAATGTGCACAGACAGTGACCCAAGCTGGGAATCAAACCCAGGTCCCTGGTGCTGTGAGGCAGCAGTGCTAACCACTGTGCCACCATGCGGCCCCTAAATTTAAAAACACCTGGATGAGATTACAGATACCAACTATATTCAAACATTAAGGACTCCTTCACAAGATCATAAGCATGTCCCCTCTACCCTCTTGGTAGCCTCAACAAGACTTGATCAAAAGTTCCAAGGAGCTCCAGTGTATTTTCTAAATTTTGTATGGTAGATCAAACATTCCTTATGTCTCGAGTTCTGTCTGTGCAGTTGACGCAGCTTCAATTGTTGAGGATTAAAGTTAGCTGTTACTGTTTGTCATGCATGCCTTCAATGTTTTGGTTCTTTTGAAATTTAATGTAAATGAGTTTTATTGCAATGGAGTTAGAAACATAGAAGATAGGAGCAGGAGGAGGCCATTCGGCCCTTCGAGCCTGCTCCGCTATTCGTCACGATAATGGCTGATCGTCCAACTCAGTAGCCTAATCCTGCTTTCTCCCCATAACCTTTGATCCCATTCGCCCCAAGTTCCTTCAGTAATGATATTCCTTTCTCCTACTCGCACCACCACACCCTGCCATCATCACCCCCTCCCCAAGCCTGTGCTAAATGCCTGGCTGCTGCACCTTTGTTTTTCTGCAGCACCTTTTAGCCAACAATCCTATAGTACTCTAGCTTAATTTTACATTATCGAATCATAAAACCCCTACAGTGCAGAAGGAGGCCATTTGGCCCATCAAGTCTGCACCGATCACAATCTCGCCCAGGCCCTATCCCCATAATCCTATGTATTTACTCGGTTAGTCCCCTGACACTAAGGCGCAATTTAACATGGCCAATCAATCTAACCTGCACACCTTTGGACCGTGTTCGATCACAGCATTGTTTTAAAAGTTTAGTTTATTATTGTCACAAGTAGGCTTACTGCAATGGGAGGAAACCGGAGCACCCGGCGGAAATTCACGCAGACACTAGGAGAACATGCAAACTCCGCACGGACAGTGACCCAAGGCCGGAATAGAACCCGGGTCCCTGGCGCTGTGAGGCAGCAGAGCCAACCACTGTGCCACCAGACGTACATTATTCTATTAAAATGTCATAGAAAATGTGTTTGCTGCTTGTGTGTCTCTCCTTGCACATATACTTGTTGGATTTTCTTTTTCTAGCAAGTTGCTGCAAATCAGATCAGCACGGACAGGAACAAAAGTTTCTTTCCTGAATTAGTTTTGTAGAGAGTAAAGGAATTGTTCCCTTTACATCTTGAACAATAAAGGTACATTTAAAGCCTAGCCTGTCTGCACTTTGTACCTACACAGTCCTGTCATACAGTGAGCAATTAACGCTCTCTGCTTGGAAAGCATTCAGTGCCGTCCAAAACTGCCAATGTATTTGAAGCACTGAACTGGTCTCGTTGCTTCTTGCTGCAATGTTGGGTGACTCCCGTCAACTTTACACGATTGGAAATCTGAATGTCAGCACAGCTCTCGCGCTGCTGCAGCCAATCTGTCTATATTTCATATCATTCTAAATGGATTTTTAAATCCATTATTAACCCGAGGCTGTCCTGGTCCACGTCATGTGCCATTGGTGTGTTGTCTGACGTGCAGCATGAGCCGATGCATAAATGTTAGCCACTGCCTTTCAGATGTGGAATTCTAGAGAGTTGCAACTTGGAAGGTTGTGAAGTGTAGGATGGTGTGATGTAGCAGGGAATGCAGGTCCATGATCGCGAGCTTCTGAGGCAGGGTGTGGAACAGAGGCATGCATTGAATTGATGGCGATCTGAAGGGTGGAAGCATTGGAGGAAAGGTTTCCCTTAGGCTATGGGGGTCTGAGCAACAGAGGCCTGGCTGCTTTTCCCACTACTGTTCCCTTTGTGCTTTGACAAAGGGTCATCTGGACTCGAAACGTCAGCCCTTTTCTCTCCTTACGGATGCTGCCAGACCTACTGAGATTTTCCAGCATTTTCTCTCCCGTTTTTCCCACTGCTTGAGTTGTGGGGAGAAAGCTTCCGGCCAGTGGATAAGAGTACATTTTGTACCAATTATTACCTCATAGTCCACAGTACAAGATTCAGCAATTCCCAATCACCTGAAATATTTGGATGTCAATAAGTTGAATTCAGGCTGCAGTTACTAATCTATACACTAATATTTTAGCAGCTCTGAGCTCCCCTCAGTATGCTGTGCTCGGTGTGGGTAGAGTGGTTTCACTGCTGACTTCAATACTGAAGGGGACAGTGAATTGAGGTGTGCCAAGAGTTTGTGGGGGGGGGGGGGGGGGGGGTGAATCGGGGTGCACTGTGGAGGGGGGATGAGTTGGGGTGTGCCCTGGAAGGGGGGAGGCACAAATTGGGGTGTGCTGGCGGGGAAGAGGGGGGCATGAATTAAGGTGTGCCCGGGGGGGGCGGTGCAAATTGAGGCATGTCCTGGTAACAGCGACTTGGGGGGGGGGGGGGGGGGGGGTGAATTGGAGTGCACCCTAAGGGTGAGGGGTGGCAGTGAATCGAGGCACGTCCCGGGGAAGATGGGGAAAGGAGTGGTAAATTTGGGCATGTCCTAAGGGGGAATGGAGAGCGGTGAATTGGGCATGCCTTGGGGTGAGGGAGGCTGATCTCTTTTCCCCCAAAATGTACAAGGCTGTGTGTGTTTTATACAGTAACCTTTGTTTTTGGATCTTCAGTTATTTTTATTCTGAGTTACATCATCTCACATTGTAGTCTGTATAACGAGTAGCATAAATAGCTCTTAACCTGCTGGATATTTTCATGTAATTTCAAACAGGAAAACCAATTCCACAAACAATCATAAGGATAAGAACTTGCGTCAACGGAACACCAACTAAACCTTGGTTGTCAGGTAAGTTCCATTTTCCTTTATAATTTTAGACCTGGAATTATTGTGCATTTATTGGGCTTAATATTTCAGATAGCAAACTGCATACATTCTCTTTGCTTCCCAGTCGCTTGGAAAGGAACTGAACATTCTGTTGCCAATTCTCAGTCGGTCCACCATTTGCAAAAGCTAAAAAAATGAAGCCCTTTGTCAAATGTCAGCCATTCTATTTTTAACTTGCTTGAGCTGATTCCATTTGTTACACAATTGTTTTAGATCTTCACATTCCACAGTGTCAAGCTGAGGCAACTGGAGACATGAACACAATAAAAACAGCAACCAATGCTTAAATATTCCTGACCGCAAAGGGATTTGGTCCAAAAGTGACACATTTTCAAACATTCATAGAATTCCTACAGTGCAGAAGGAGGCCATTCGGCCCATCAGGTCTGCGCCAACCACAATCCCACCCAGGCCCTAATCCCATAGCCCCTCATATTTTACCCTGCTAATTAATGCCCCTGTCACTAGGATTAATATAGCATGGCCAATCAACCTAACCCGCATATCTTTTGACTGTGAGAGGAAACTGGAGCACCGGGAGGAAACCCACGCAGACACGGGGAGAATGTGCAAACTCCACACAGACAGTGACCCGGAATCGAACCTGGGTCCCTGGTTCGGTGAGGCAGCAGTGCTAACCACTGGGCCACCCAAACATGCGGGTTTCCCCCATAACTTTAAAGGCATCATGAGTTCTAAGACGAGGAATCTCTGATATTTCTCTTGGCCTCTTCCAGAAGTGAAAGTCAAGAATGCTGATTACAGCATTGTAGATTCTATTTTCATCACCTGCATTCCATAGCTAATGTTTCGTTTGCAATGCCATGTGTGAATTTAAAAGTTGTGGAGTCAGAGACTTATTTGATCAAATTACTGAACAAAGTTCATTAATTAAGGGGTGGCACAGTGGTTAGCACTGCTGCCTCACAGCTCCAGGGACCCAGGTTCAGTTCCGGCCTCGGGTGACCATCTGTATGAAGCTTGCACGTTCTCCCCATGTCCGCGTGGGTTTCCTCCGGGTGCTCCGGTTTCCTCCCACAGTCCAAAGATGTGCAGGTAGGTGGATTGGCCATGCTAAATTGCCCCTTAGTGTCCAAAGATGTGTAGATTAGGTGAATTGGCCATGGGAAATGTGTGGAGTTACAGGGACAGGACGGAGGAGAGGGCCTGGGAAGTTGTTCTGTCAGAGAGTCGGCGCATACCCAAGGAGCCGAATGGCCTCTTCTGCACTGTCGGGATTCTATTATTCTAAAGTTAGATTAGTTTGGCGAATGGCTGTCCTGTGTATCGATTACACCATGAGAACTGTTTCCCAATCTCCAATCCCTTTGTGTCTAGTTTCCAGGCAATGATTATTTGAGTAACCTACAGGCAGCTTCAATGTCAATTCTGCTTGGTAAAGTTTGAACGAGCTGGGTCATCCTTGTGCTTTCTTCAATTCTGAGAGCCTCGCGATGTTCCTCCCTGCTCAGAGCCCTCATCCAAAAGCATCAATTTAACTTGTGATCGTAGTTGTGGTATTCCAAATGCGTCCCCTTCAATTAGTTGAGGTAATTTGGTGAATTGGAGCCAGTGAGGCCTCCAGCTGGATCGGTGCAGATGGGGGCGAGAACATTGAAATCTTCACTCCCAGAAGGATGTGGAGGCTTTGGAGAGGGTACAGAAAAGATTTACCAGGATGTTGCCTGGTATGGAGGGCATTAGCTATGAGGAGAGGTTGGAGAAACTTGGTTTGTTCTCACTGGAGCGACGGAGGTTGAGGGGAGACCTGATAGAAGTCTACAAGATTGAGAGGCGTGGATAGTCAGAAGCTTTTTCCCAGAGTGGAAGAGTCAATTACTAGGGGGCATAGGTTTAAGGTGCGAGGGGCAAGGTTTAAAGGAGATGTACGAGGCAGATTTTTTACACCAAGGGTGGTGAGTGCCTGGAACTCGTTGCCGGGGTAGGTAGTGGAAGCGGATACGGTAGTGACTTTTATGGGGCGTCTTGACAAGTACATGAATAGGATGGGAATAGAGGGATATGGTCACCGGAAGGGTAGGAGGTTTTAGTTCAGTCGGGCAGCATGGTTCGTGCAAGCTTGGAGGGCCGAAGGGCCTGTTCCTGTGCTGTAATTTTCTTCGTTCAGGAATGTCTTGTGAGGGGCATCGTCAGTTGCTCTCTCAATTCAAGAACTTTCTTGAACAGAGTGAGTAAAGCAGAGCTGCATCTTTTTGAAGAAATCATAGAAATCATAGAAACCCTACAGTACAGAAAGAGGCCATTCGGCCCATCGAGTCTGCACCGACCACAATCCCACCCAGGCCCTACCCCTATATCCCTACATATTTTACCCGCTAATCCCTCTAATCTACGCATCCCAGGACACTAAGGGGCAATTTTAGCATGGCCAATCAACCTAACCCGCACATCTTTGGACTCCAACACAAATGCGCCTGTCCATAATTCTCACATTGCTAAGTTCGACAATCCAAAAAAAGCTAGAGGAATCTATGAAACCCAGGAATTGCCCCTCGGTTTGACCGTTTGCCGTGTTGCTTCTGAAATTGTTTTCTGATTTCAATCAAGTGCAGCATTCTTAAAATCCAAAGCCTTGAGATATATATATAGTGCAAGACTAACAACTGTTCTTGCAGCGATATTTATCCCTATTTGTATCTAAGTAATTGGCTGTCCAATGTAACTAAATAAATTGGCTTGTGATCTCTGCAGAAATCAGGAGTCAAGGTGAATCTGTCCATTGCCATGCCAATCCTAATCACCTGTCCTGTTCACTGCAGCCCATTCCTGTTGCGTTTCCAATGAGTTGTGGCAAATCTGCTCTTGACGACTTACAAATTTTGTTTATAATTTTAGGTGTTTGTCCCCGGGATATCCCCACTGCGGTTTATCCCAGACTGCTATTTTGCCCATCTGCCCAAATATGGGGTCCAGACAGTTGTGGCATGTTTGCTAGTTTTTATTTATTAGTGCCATAAGTAGGCTTACATTAACACTGCAAGAAGTTACTGTGAAAATCCCTTAGTCACCACACTCCGGCACCTGTTCGGGTACACGGAAGGAGAATTTAGCATGGCCAATGCACTTAACCAGCACGTCTTTCGGACTGTGGGAGTAAACCGGAGCACCCGGAGGAAACCCCACAGACACGGGGAGAATGCGCAGACTTTGCACAGACAGTGACCCAAGCCGGGAATCGAACCCGGGTCCCTGGCGCTGTGAGGCAGCAGGTGCTAACCACTGTGCTTGCATATGAATCGTTAAATATAAGTTAGCTTTTTATTCATGATAAAAGTATCCATGCTTGTAACTATTCAGTAACTGTCTGTTCTGACTAGTTCATGGCTTAAGATTAATCTTGCCTTGATGTGAATGCTTGATATATATTCTTAAACCAAGAAACTTCTGTTGACTGTCTAAAGTCATGGTAAATTAAATTTGGTCCACGTGCAAAAGAATAATTGATTTTGTTTTGAATCTTAACAGAATTTTGGATTTCTGAACATCATTATCAAATAGCGTGGGCATCAGTCGAGGACTCTCGAGATTGTTGGTCTGAATGGACGGGTTTTAACTTCCCTGTTATCTAAGAAGGAAGAAGATGACTGTGTGAAGCATGTTTTGCCTTATTCAATCTCTCCTAAAGAATAAAGTATTAAGAAGATCACTTTGCAAGTTTAATTCTGATTATTTCAAATTGACTAGGCTGTACTTTGGGCGCTTAATGTGCTATCTATTGATGCTTGAATTTACTTTTCCCACCTCCCTGTCCCTCACCCTGTAAACCTCTGTGGATGCATGCGGTGTTTTATTATTGCTGGTGCCCTCGTTCATAACATGCTTCATCATGTGTTGGGCTCACTAACTCCACGATTCCTTCCATTCTGTCCTCTGAACGCCTGCGCAATATCCGTCACTCCTATGGTATTTGTTTCAAATTTGTATATATTGCAAATTTTAGTGTCAGGTAACTCAGAACATATAACAAAATGATGTATATCTTATTGCACTGATCTGGTAAAGGATAAGGCTAAAATATCTAGCTCTTCCACAGAATGCCATTTCACAAGCCCTGTTCTCGATGTCGCGTTTTTATGTAGTTACTGCATGGTAGTATCCGATGCAAGTTTGAAGGAGCGGTTTATCATTAGTTTTTCCTTTGTTCTTCTAAATTACTGGTCTGAAACCCTCCCTCTGTTTTGTTTGGACACCAAAATAAAGCTTTAATGTTGTAACTTTATTTTTCCTTCAAGAAGAGTAATTTTGGGTGTGGAAATGCATGAGATTGCACATTTACCTGCAATTATTATAATCGTTAATCTCAACTCCATGTACAGTATGTCGACCCACTGATTTTTAAAAATAAAGACTGACACTGAACACCAGGTTACTTGCATGAGATTTGTTAAGGAGAAAATTTATTAAGACATTGCGTTTTGAGTGCGTGGCATTTCCTTTTGAGAACTGATGGTGACACAATCTTCGGATACCGCACTGGAATTTGAATAACTAGTTAGTACAAACACTGGTGCTTCAAGAAAAATCTATCAATTCCCAGTATCAAAGTAACACGTTGCCTCACCATACAGCATAGTGGCACAGTGGTTAGCAGGGTGGCACAGTGGTTAGCACCGCTGCCTCACAGAGCCAGAGACCCGGGTTCAATTCCAACCCTGGGTGACTATCTGTTTGAAGCTTGCACGTTCTCTCCGTGTCTGTGTAGATTTCCTCCGGGTGCCCCGGTTTCCTCCCGCAGTCCGAAAGATGTGCAGGTTAGGGGGATTGGCCATGCTAAATTGCCCCCTATTGCGTCAAGATGTGCAGGTTAGGGGGGATTGGTCATGCTAAATTGCCCCTTAGTGTCCCAAGTTGCGTGGGTTAGCAGGGTAAATAAGTGGGGATATGGGGAGAGGGCCTGTGTAAGATGCACTGTTGGAGTGTCGGTGCAGACTCAATGGGCTGAATGGCCCCCTTCTGTGGGGATTCCATAAAGAGGCCACAATTGCCTAAAAGCTTTACTGAAAGCTCTTCATCCGATAGCTAGAATTAGTCTCCTTATTTGATCCGTCCCTGTACCTGTTCATGACACCTTAAAGGGAAGAAATGCTAACCTTGTGTTCAGAACACTTTCCTGCATGTCTGACGATTGGAAATATAATGGTAAATGCATTTGTAACCCATCGTAAAATCTTGATATCCATCACTTTAGGCTGTCTTTCCTCCTCCACCCAGTAAGCAGCACTCTCACTTCTGAGACAGATTCTTGTGGGTTTACACCCCACTCCAGAAGCTTGGGCCGGGTGGCACAGTGGTTAGTGCTGCTGCCTCAGAGATCCAGGGCCCTGGGTTCGATTCCCGGCTTGGGTCACTGTCTGTGCGGAGTCTCCACATTCTCCCTGTGTCTGTGTGGGTTTCCTCCGGGTGCTCCGGTTTCCTCCCACAATCTGAAAGACGTGCTGGTTAGATACATTGGCCGTGCTAAATTCTCCCTCAGTGTACCTGAACAGGTGCCGGAGTGTGGCGACTAGGGGATTTTCACAGTAACTTCATTGCAGTGTTAATTTAAGTCAACTTGTGACACTAATGAATAAACTTTAAACAAATGCTTTTAAAAAAACTTAGGCAGACAGTGCAGTGATGAAAGGAGTGCTGCATTGTGGATAATGCTGTCCGGTGATCTGTGAACCCATCTGCTCCCAGCTTTACATGAAGGATCCCATGGCACTATCTCTCAAAGGAGAGCAGGGAAGTTCTCCCAGGTACCCTAGCCTATAGTGCATAAGTTCATGAGATATAAGAGCAGATTTAGGCCACTCGGTCCATCGAGTCCGCTCTGCCATTCGATCATGGCTGATATGCTCCTCATCCCCACTTCCCTGCCTTCTCCCCATAACCCTTCAGCCCATTACCAATTAAAAATCTAACTCAAATTTAGTCACTGTCCCAGCATCCACCGCACTTTGGGGTAGCGAATTCCTCAGATTCGCAACCCTTTGGGAGAAGTAGTTTCTCCTTAACTCTGTTTTAAATTTGCTAGCCCTCAGCCTAAGACTATGACCTCTTGTCCTAGAATGCCCTACAAGAGGAAGCATCTGTTCCACGTCTACTTTATTCATAACTTTTATCATCATGTGTACCTCGATTTGATCTCCCCTCATTCTAAATTTGAGAGTATCGGCCTAAACTGTTCAATCTCTCTTCTTACGACAAACCCCTCATCTCTGGAATCAATCCAGTGAACCTCCTCTGAACTGCCTCCAATATCACTACATATTTCCTCAAATAAGGGGACCAAAACAGTGCACAATACTTGTCCTTTAACCAACACCAGAAAAACAGATTATCTGGTCACTTGACTCATTGATGTTTGTGTGGCCTTGATTTGTGATAATTGGTTCTCCTGTTGCCCTACATTTCAACCGTCCCTTGAGTAGGACTATCCCAGGAAGACTGATTCTAAAAGGACTCTTTGTTCAGTGTCGCAGTTCAAGAGCTACACATTCTACCCAGTAATTAGGACATGGAAAACAGTCTTGGGATATAGCACATACTTTTCACAAGAATACGCTGAAACATAAACCAGAAGGACATAGAGTAACAAAGGTACAATGTAAAGACGGCAAGGAGTGTGAAACAGGTCAGGATCATTGTGAAGCAGACCGGGAGCAGTGTGCAGCAGGTTCAGATCACTGAAGCTGACCCAGAAGAGTGGGGGCGGTGAGGAGGAGGGGAGGGTGGGGGGAAGGGAGGATGGAGGAAGGAGGGGAGGGTGGGGGGAAGGGAGGATGGAGGAAGGAGGGGAGGGTGGGGGGAAGGGAGGATGGAGGAGGGAGGGTGGGGGAAGGGGGGAAGGGAGGGTGGGGGAAGGAAGGGAGGGTGGGGGGAAGGGAGGGTGGGGGAAGGAGGGGAGGGTGGGGGGAAGGGAGGGTGGGGGAAGGAGGGGAGGGTGGGGGGAAGGGAGGGTGGGGGAAGGAGGGGAGGGTGGGGGAAGGAGGGGAGGGTGGGGGGAAGGGGGGAAGGAGGGGAGGGTGGGGGGAAGGGGGGAAGGAGGGGAGGGTGGGGGGAAGGGAGGAAGGAGGGGAGGGTGGGGGGAAGGGAGGAAGGAGGGGAGGGTGGGGGGAAGGGAGGAAGGAGGGGAGGGTGGGGGGAAGGGAGGAAGGAGGGGAGGGTGGGGGGAAGGGAGGAAGGAGGGGAGGGTGGGGGGAAGGGAGGAAGGAGGGGAGGGTGGGGGGAAGGGAGGAAGGAGGGGAGGGTGGGGGGAAGGGAGGATGGAGGAAGGAGGGGAGGGTGGGGGGAAGGGAGGATGGAGGAAGGAGGGGAGGGTGGGGGGAAGGGAGGATGGAGGAAGGAGGGGAGGGTGGGGGGAAGGGAGGATGGAGGAAGGAGGAGAGGGTGGGGGGAAGGGAGGATGGAGGAAGGAGGGGAGGGTGGGGGGATGGAGGAAGGAGGGGAGGGTGGGGGAAGGGAGGATGGAGGAAGGAGGGGAGGGTGGGGAGGATGGAGGAAGGAGGGGAAGGTGGGGGGAATGGAGGAAGGAGGGGTGGGGGGGGAAGAAGGAAGATGGGGAAGGGAGGAGGGGGTGAGGGGGAGTGTGGAAGGAAGAGGGAGGGTGGGAGAAGGAGGGGAGGGTGGGAGGGAGGAGGAGGGGGGGTGGGGAGGGAAGGAGGTGAACAGCCAGCAATCATGGTCCACATCAGTACCGTTGACAGGGCTGGAATGAGGGCCGCAGTCATAATTTAGGGATCTAGGTAGGAAGTTAGCAAGCACAAGCTCAAAGATAGTAATCTCTGTGTTACTCCCAGTACCATGCGTGAAATGAGGGTGGAGTTGGAGAGATGATGCAGGAGGAATGGCTTTAGATTTTTGGGACATGGGAATCAGTTCTGGGAGAGCTGGAATGTGTCCAGGTTGACTGGATTGCACCTAAACAAAGCAGCGACCAATTTCCTTATGAGGTGAATTGGTGAGGGACATGAGGTGGTTGAATTAAATTGGCAAAGGTGTGGGAACCAGGTGGTAATATGAAAAAGAGATACCAAGGTGCAAAGAATATTGCGAGTGACAAGTACTAGAATAGGAAATAGCAAATGATAAGGTGAATTTAGCATGAGAGGGGGGGGGGGGTAATGGAGTCGATATTAGGGTTAAAGTGCATGGATGTGAATGTGCAGAGTATGGTAAATAAGATCGGTGAGTTGCAGACACAGATGCTCACATGGAAATATGAACTGTGTCGAAAACATGAACCTGGTTCGAAGTAGGACAGGGAATTATATATTCCTGAATGCAAGGAAAGATGGAAAAGGGGGGTGTTGCAGTATTAATTGAGGAGAACATGGCAGTGTTGGAGTGAGGATATTCCAGAGGGGTCAAGGACAGAATCTATTTGGTTGGAGCTGCATTGCTCAGTGTAATCTAAAGACCAGCGGTTAGCACTGCTGCCTCACAACGCCAGGGACCCGGGTTCGATTCCCGCCTCGGGTCACTGTGTGGAGTCTGCACATTCTCTCCATGTCGGCGTGGGTTTCCTCCGGGTGCTCTGGTTTCCTCCCAGCATGTTTCCAGTCAAGTGCAATAGGAGGCACTGCTATACCTGGTTCTTGGGAATAGTATAGTCCAAGTGGATCAGTTGTAAGCATGGATTATTAGTGATCATTGAATCATAAAGTTCAGGTTGGCTTTAGAAATGATCATTTGGGACAATATTAATAGCCACTCAGGTTCGTGTGGATATGTTCAGGGCAAATCATGTTTAACTTCATAGAAGTCATGGAAGTGCAGGAGCAGGCCATTCGGCTACACCGGCTCTCTGACGTGGCCCTATTCCCATAACCCTACTAATCCCCCTATCCTACACGTCCTTGGACACTAAGGGTCAATTTAGCATGGTCAATCCACCTAACCCGCACATCTTTGGACATTTAGGGACAATTTAGCATAGCCAATCCACCTAACCTGCAGATCTTTGGATACTAAGGGGCAATTTACCCATGACCAATCCACCTAACCCGCACATCTTTGGAGTGTGGGGGGAAAGCTGAGCACCCGGAGGAAGCCCATGCAGACAGGGGGAGAACGTACAAACTCCAACAGACAGTGACCCAAGGCCGGAATTGAACCTGGGTCCCTGGCGCTGTGAGGCAGCAATGCTAACCGCTGTGCCACCCTTGTCCCTCAGTGAGTCAGGATGTGTAGGTTAGGGGGATTAGCAGGGTAAATGCGTCAGGTTATGGGGATAAGGCCTGGGTGCAATGCTCTGTCAGCAGGTCTTTGTGGGCAGAATGGGCCAAATGGCCTCCTCCTGCACTGTAGGGATTCTATGGTTCAATGGGATAAATATAGATAAACTAAATGTGAATTATATTTTAATCTGAACTCATTGCATTGTTGAATGTTCACAATATTTCTGCATCCTGCTTGCAGTTTAAGAGGAAACAGTTTCAGATATTTTACTAAATTAATGGCCAAAAGAGACAGTAAGAGGCAATATTCCGGCTAAACACCCATCACATCCCCCTGGTGGTTTAATGGATTATTGCATCTCTCCAGTGTGTCGCCAAGTATCACTGGAATATGACAAGGCTCCATTATCTCAAGCTGGTGCTGAATGAGATGCTCCAAATCAGGGCATCAGCAAGGTTTCTAACTGAAGCAGTCGGGATTCATTGCTAGACGGTTGGAATTGGAAAGCAGAGATGTTAAACAGTACTGGGTGCGCAGAGATGTTCTCCCAACTGAATATTGGGAAGATCAAAGCCATTGTCTGCAGTCCCCACCTCAAATTCCAGCCCTCTTCCTGGGAGCCGTCTGAGGCTGTGTCAGACTGTTCCCAACCTTGGTGTCACAGTTTATCCCAAGATGAACCTCCAACCACACATCCGTGCCAACATTAAAACTCCCAATTTCCAACTCCATAGCATCATCTGACTCCATCCCTCCCTTTGCCCATGTGTAACTGAAACTCTTTGCTATCTCTCAACTATTTGACTATTCTAATGAGCTCCTGGCATGTCTCCCATCTTCGACGTGGCACAGTGGTTAGCACTGCTGCCTCACAGTGCCAGGGACCCGGGTTCGATTCCCGGCTTGGGTCACCGTCTGTGTGGAGTTTGCACATTCTCCGTGTCTGCGTGGGTTTCCTCCGGGTGCTCCGGTTTCCTCCCACATTCCAAAGATGTGCAGGTTAGGTAGATTGGCCATGTTGACACCAAGTCCTGTTCCCCTGTGTGTCATTGACAGATGTCCTATCTCCCCTATTTACCAAAATTCGCTGGACTCTGGGGCGGTTCCCGCAGATTTGAAAATAGCAAATGTGATGCCACTATTTTAAAAAGGAGGTAGACAAAAGGCGGGTAACTATAGGCCGGTTAGCTTAACTTCTGTCGTAGGCAAAATGCTTGAATCTATCATCAAGGAAGAAATAGCGAAACATCTGGATATAAATTGTCCCATTGGTAAGACGCAGCATGGGTTCATGAAGGGAAGGTCATGTTTGACTAATTTGGTGGAATTCTTTGAGAACATTACATGTGCAGTGGACAATGGGGAACCTGGGGATGTTGTGTGTCTGGATTTCCAGAAGGCATTTGACAAGGTGCCGCACCAAAGACTGCTACATAAGATAAAGGTGCACAGTGTTATGGGTAATGTATTAGCATCGATAGAAGATTGGTTAACTAACAGAAAGCAAAGAGTGGGGGTAAATGGGTGTTTTTCTGGTTGGTGATCAGTGACTAGTGGTGTGCCTCAGGGATCAGTGTTGGGACCGCAATTGTTTATGATTTACATAGATGATTTGGAGTTGGGGACCAAGTGTAGTGTGTCAAAATTCGCAGATGACACTAAGATGAGTGGCAGAGCAAAGTGTGCAGAGGACGTTGAAAGTCTGCAAAGGGATATAGATAGTCTAAGTGAGTGGGCGAGGGTCTGGCAGATGGAGTACAGTGTTGGTAAATGTGAGGTCATCCATTTTGGTAGGAATAACAGCAAAATGAACGATTATTTAAATGGTAAAAAATTGCAGCATGCTGCTGTGCAGAGGGACCTGGGTGTCCTTGTACAAGAATCACAAGGAGTTGGTTTGCAGGTGCAGCAGGTAATTAAGAAGGCAAATGGAATGTTGTCCTTTATTGCGAGAGGGATGGAGTTTGGTGCTGGTGAGGCCACACCTGGAGTACTGTGTACAGTTTTGGTCTCCTTACTTGAGAAAGGATATACTGGCACTGGAGGGGGTGCAGAGGAGATTCACTAGGTTGATTCCGGAGTTGAGAGGGTTGGCTTATGAGGAGAGACTGAGTAGACTGGGGCTATATTAATTGGAATTCAGAAGAATGAGGGGGGATCTTATAGAAATGTATAAGATTATGAAGGGAATAGATATGATAGAAGCAGGGAAGTTCTTTCCACTGGCAGGTGAAACTAGAACTAGGGGGCATGGCCTCAAAATAAGGGGAAGGAGATTTAGGACTGAGTTGAGAAGGAACTTCTTCACACAAAGGGTTGTGAATCTGTGGAATTCCCTGCCCAGTGAAGCAGTTGAGGCTACCTCATTGAATGTTTTTAAGGCAAGGAGAGATACATTTTTGAACAGTAAAGGAATTAAGGGTTATGGTGAGCAGGCGGGTAAGTGGAGCTGAGTCCACGGAAAGATCAGCCATGATCTTATTGAATGGCGGTGCAGGCTCGAGGGGCCAGATGGCCCACTCCTGCTCCTAGTTCTTATGTTGGCTCCCATACTCTCGAGGGAGTGCAGCGAAGGTTTACCAGGCTGATTCCGGAGATGGCGGGACTGATATATGAGGAGAGATTGACTAGGTTAGGATTGTTTTCGCTGGAGTTCAGACGAATGAGGGGGGAATCTCACAGAGACTTATAACACTCTAACAGGACTAGACAGGGTAGATGCAGGGAGGACGTTCCCGATGGTGGGGGGAGTCCAGAACCAGGGGTCACAGTCTGAGGATTCGGGGCAGACCATTTAGGACGGAGGTGAGGAGATATTTCTTCACCCAGAGAGTGGTGAGCCTCTGGAATTCATTACCACAGGAAGTAGTTGATGCCAAAACATTGAATGTATTCAAGGGGCGGCTGGATATAGCACTTGGGGCAAACGGGATCAAAGGTTATGGGGAGAAAGCAGGATTAGGCTATTGAGTTGGACGATCAGCCATGATCGTAATGAATGGTGGAGCAGGCTTGAAGGGCCGAATGGCCTCCTCCTGCTCCTATCTTCTATGTTTCTATAAATGGGAAATGACGTGATTTTAAAATTCTCATCCTTGTTTTCCAATCCCTTTCTAAACTCGTCCCTTCCTATCTCCACCCTCACAGCCCTGTGAGATTTGTGTGTTGCTCTAACTGTGGATTCATGAACATCCCCTACTTTAATCACTCCAGCATTGGTGGTTGTGCCTTCTGCTGTCTGGGCCCTAAGCTCTGGAAATCCCTTCATAGAATCATTGAATCCCGACAGTGCAGAAGAGGCCATTTGACCCATCGAGCCTGCACCGACCCTCTGACAAAGTATCGTACCCAGGCCCTCTCCACCCCATCCTATCTCCGTAAGGGACACACAGGGGAACAGGACTTGGTGTCAACATGGCCAATCCATTTAAGCTGCACATCTTTTGGACACTAAGGGGCAATTTAACATGGCCAATCCACCTAACCCTCACATGTTTGGATCACTAAGAGAGAATTTAGTATGGCCAACGGACCTAACCAGCACACCTTTGGAGTGTGGGAGGAAACTGGAGCATCCGGAGGACCCACGCAGACACAGGGAGAAGATGCAGACTCCGCACAGACAGACACCCAGGACCAGAATTGAACCCTGGTCCCTGGCGCCGTGAGGAAGCGGTGCTAACCACTGTGCCTCATTTTCCTCCTTAAAGACATTCCTTATACTCTACCTCCTTAACCAAGCTTTTGATCATCTGTCCGAATATGTCCGGCGATTGCTGTAACATTTTGCTTCATAATGCCACGGAGAAGCACCACCAGGGAGGCGTGGGAGGAGGATAAACACCGGCATGGAAATATATAGAAACTAGAAGCAGGAGGAGGCCATTCAGCCCTTCGAGCCTGCTCTGCACTTAATTTTGATCATGGCTGATCATCGAATTCAATATCCTGATCCCGGCTTCCCCCATATCCCTTGATTCCTTCAGCCCCAAGAGCTATATCTAATTTCTTCTAGAAATCACACAACATTTTGGGCCTCAACTACTTTCTGTGGGAGTGAATTCCACACATTCTCCACCCTCTGGGTGAAGAAATTTCTCCTCACCTCGGTTCTAAAAGGTTTATCCCTTATCCTCAATCTATGGCCCCTAGTTCTGGACTCCCCCACCATCGGGAACATTCTTTCTGAATCTACCCTGTCTAACCCTGTTAGAATTTTATAAGTTTCAATGAGATCCCCTCTCACTCTTCTAAACTCCAGTGAATACAATCCTAACCAACTTAGTCTCTCATATGACAGACCTGCCATCCTGGGAATCAGCTTGGTAAACCTTCGCTGCGCTCCCTCTATAGCAAGGACATCCTTCCTCAGATAAGGACACCAAAACTGCACACAATACTCCTGGTGTGGTATCAAGTCAGGTATCATGGGATATTTCAGGGAGGGAGGTAAATTAAATGTTAGCCAGAGCAGTCGGACCGAATGGTCTCTTTCTCTGCCCTTCACTCAGCACTTGGCACTGTCTCTCGCCTCATGACATTGAATGCAATAGTGGGTGTGTGAACTTCCGTTGAACTTGGGAAAACACCCAGCTGCACAATTATAAATACAATCCTTCCAAACATGGCTTACATGAAGAGGGAGGATTTGGAGTTGTGGAGATTATGTTTCTGTTTGTGTCTCTAATGAGCAGGTCAAGCACCGTCGGTGGAAAACATGCTTTGGATGCGCCACAAACTGCAGACTAAAAGATCTTATTTTTAGACCCAATTACTCATCTTGAACCCTCCGAAGACTTCAGGGCATCGAAAAGCGTTGCTGCCTGGCCTGCTCCTGTGCTGTAGTTTTCTTTGCTCTTTGTTCTTTGTATGCTGACTTGCACAAAATCCCATTCACCCATCACCTTGGGTGGCACGGTGGCACAGTGGTTAGCACTGCTGCCTTGCAGCACCAGGGATCCGGGTTCGATTCCCGGCTCGGGTCACTGTCTGTGTGGAGTTTGCACATTCTCCCCGTGTCTGTGTGGGTTTCCTCCGGGTGCTCCGGTTTCCTCCCACACTCCAAAGACGTGCTGGCTAGGTGTATTGGTCGTGCTAAGTTCTCCCTCAGTGTACCCGAACAGGCGCCGGAGTGTGGCGACAAGGGGATTTTCACAGTAACTTCATTGCAGTGTTAATGTAAGCCTACATGTGACAATAATAAATAAACTAAAACTAAATCCTCCCTCTGCTCAATGATCCAGTCCAGCAAGGGTGGCACGGCGGCACAGTGGTTAGCACTGCTGCCTCACAGCGCCAGGGATCCAGGTCTCATTCCCGGCTTGGGTCACTGTCTGTGCAGAGTCTGCACATTCTCCCTGTGTCTGCTTGGGTTTCCTCCCAGTGCTCCGGTTTCCTCCCACAGTCCGAAAGATGAGCCAAACATTGGGGGAACCTGCTGGCTTCTGTGCTGCACAGTCTGAGTCAGGAGAGGGGGGGAACAAAGGCAGTGAATACAAAACCATTGTGCCAAACTCATTTTATGCCTGGAACAGATGGGCGAGATGGAGATTTGGTGGGAGGCAGCATTCGGGAACGTCACCAATTGTTCTCACGCCTGGAAGTGTTGCTGCGAATGTTGTGAGGGGAAAGGAAGTGAGTCAAGTACAAAACTGCAGTTATTTATGCTGGCCTTGTGAGTGAGAGATTGGCAAATTATTTATCTCCGGCGATTGTATTGTGAGGTGTTAAGTCTAAACTGCGTCATTTCGGCACCATGGTTTGTATTCGTCGCCTTCACTCCCCCCTCTCCTGACTCATTTGAATCTTCTCTGTTTTCCTTCTGGGTTTCCATTCTACCCCCCACCCCCCTTCATAAGTTTCCTGTTCTATTTTCACTGGGCTGAAATCCCCTCTACTTTCTCAGAAGATTAAGGAAATCCGGCATGTCAGCTACGAGTCTCATCAAGTTTCACAGATGCACCATAGAAAGCATTCTTTCTCTTTGTATCACAGCTTGGTATGGCTCCTGCTCTGCCCAAGACCGCAAGAAACTACAAAGGGTTGTGAATGTAGCCCAATCCATCACGCAAACCAGCCTCCCATCCACTGACTCCGTCTACACTTCCTGCTGCCTCGGCAAAACAGCCAGCATAATCAAGGACCCCACGCATCCCAGACGTTCTCTCTTCCACCTGCTTCCATTGGGAAAAGTCTGAAAAAACATCCCAACCAATTCTTATTCCCTGCTATCATCAAACTTTTGAATAGTCCTATCACACATTAAGCTGATCTTTCTCTTCACCCTATTGGTAACTGTAACCTATATCCTTCCCTTCTCCCCAGTGCCTATGAACGGTATGTTTTGTCTGTATAGCGTACAAGAAACAATGCTTTTCACTGTATCCCAATGTAGGTGACAATAGTAAATCAGTAAGAAGTCTCACAACACCAGGTTAAAGTCCAACGGGTTTATTTGGAATCACGAGCTTTCGGAGTGCTGCTCCTCCATCAGGTGAGTCACTGGACTTTAACCTGGTGTTGTGAGACTTCTTACTGTGCCCACCCCAGTCCAACACCGGCATCTCCACATCAACAGTAAATCAATTCGATTCAATTCAGTTCCTAAGTACAGCTCTGTGATAGTACTCCCATCTCTGAGGCAGAAGGTTCAAGTCCCACCTCATGGACTTGAGTATACAAAGTAGGTTTGACACTCTAGTGCAGTACTGAGGGATCCGTTATCTTTGCGAGATCGAGCGTGTTGATTTTGTCTTCAGAATATTGTGGTATTTGGAATGTCATTGATGTGGTGGAACTTTTCACAGCTATCAAAGCGTGAGCAGAATTTTCAGAGCAGTTTGTTGGATATTGATTGGCTTGCAGCCTCCTCAGTGAGGTGGAAGTTCTTGATAAAAAGATTTATTTCTATCAGCTTTATAGTTGCAAAAAGAGCCCCACATTTATGGCACAAAAGATCGGCTAGACGTGAATCAATGTTATAATGCAATTTAACGTTGACTTAACAAAGCAGAGAGAAGGTATACATTCTAATGAGTGACCTCTTCACTTGTTACAGCAACAGTCTAATTTAGGGGAGGCGATGGCCGAGTGGTATCGTCACTGGACGAACAATCCAGAGACCCAACTAATGTTCTGGGGACCCGGGTTTAAATCATACCACGGCAAAATTTGAATTTAATAAAAAAATCTGGAATTAAAAGTCTAATGATGGCCACGAAATCATTGTCAATATGGGCGGCACAGTGGTTAATGCTGCTGCCTCACAGCGCCAGAGACCCAGAGTCGATTCCCTACTCGGGTCACTGTCTATGTGGAGTCTGCACGTTCTCCCCGTGTCTGCGTGGGTTTCCTCCGGGTGCTCCGGTTTCCTCCCACAGTCTGAAAGACGTGCTGGTTAGGTGCATTGGCCGTGCTAAATTCTCCCTCAGTGTACCCGAACAGGCACCCGGAGTGTGGCGACTAGGGGATTTTCACAATAACTTCATTGCAGTGTTAATGTAAGCCTACTTGTGACACTAATAAATAAACAAATGGATTGTCACCTCTAAAGTTTATTTATTAGTGTCACAAGTAGGTTTACATTAACACTGCAATAAAGTTACTGTGAAAATCCCCGAGTAGCCACACTCCGGTGCCTGTTCGGGTACACTGAGGGAGAATTTAGCACGGCCAATGCACCTAACCAACACGTCTTTCAGACTGTGGGAGGAAACCAGAGCATCCGGAGGAAACCCACGCAGACACGGGAAGAACGTGCAACTCCACACAGAACCCAGGTCCCTGGCGCTGTGGGGCAGCAGTGCCAACCACTGTGCCACCGTGCCGCCCCATCTATCCCCACCTATCTGGTTCACTAATGCCCTTTTAGGGAAGGAAATCTGCCATCCTTACCCAGTCTGGCCTACATGTGACTCCAGAGCCACAGCAAGGATGACCCTTAACTGCCTCTGCAATGGCTGAGCGAGACACTCAGTTCAGGGGCAATTAGGGATGTGCAATAAATGTTGGCCGAGCCAGCGACTCCCACACCCCATGAATGAATAAAAAAAATCCTCTACCTGAAGCTAAAATTTGATATACGTATAGTATCTGTATAAATCCTATCCATGCCCATAATTTTTAACTGCTACAGATGGGCGGTAGGGGTGTGGGGAAGTGGGGTGTAATTTAAACTGCCCTGAGTTCTCCACTTACTAGCCGTTTGTAAGCAGAAAGTTTTTTTTATTCTGATGTCTTCCTTTATAAATAGTGGTGTATTTTCCCCAACGCTTAAATTTGATTTTTAAAGTTTAAAGTTTATTTGTTAGTGTCACAAGTAGGCTCACACTTCTCGATCCAGAATGTATTCAGCTGTCCAGTTCCTGATCTCAGTTTGTGTACAACATCCAAATGTAAAGTTAAAAGTTTATTTATTAGAACATAGAACATAGAACATAGAACAGTACAGCACAGAACAGGCCCTTCGGCCCACGATGTTGTGCCGACCTTCATCTGAAACCAAGATCAAGCTATCCCACTCCCTACCATCCTGGTGTGCTCCATGTGCCTATCCAATAACCGCTTAAATGTTCCTAAAGTGTCTGACTCCACTATCACTGCAGGCAGTCCATTCCACACCCCAACCACTCTCTGCGTGAAGAACCTACCTCTGATATCCTTCCTATATCTCCCACCATGAACCCTATAGTTATGCCCCCTTGTAATAGCTCCATCCACCCGAGGAAATAGTCTTTGAACGTTCACTCTATCTATCCCCTTCATCATTTTATAAACCTCTATCAAGTCTCCCCTCAATCTCCTCCGCTCCAGAGAGAACAGCCCCAGCTCCCTCAACCTTTCCTCATAAGACCGACACTCCAAACCAGGCAGCATCCTGGTAAATCTCCTCTGCACTCTTTCCAGCGCTTCCACATCCTTCTTATAGTGAGGTGACCAGAACTGCACGCAATATTCCAAATGCGGTCTCACCAAGGTCCTGTACAGTTGCAGCATAACCCCACGGCTCTTAAACTCCAACCCCCTGTTAATAAAAGCTAACACACTATATGCCTTCTTCACAGCTCTATCCACTTGAGTGGCAACCTTTAGAGATCTGTGGATATGGACCCCAAGATCTCTCTGTTCCTCCACAGTCTTCAGAACCCTACCTTTGACCCTGTAATCCACATTTAAATTTGTCCTACCAAAATGAATCACCTCACATTTATCAGGGTTAAACTCCATTTGCCATTTTTCAGCCCAGCTTTGCATCCTATCTATGTCTCTTTGCAGCCTACAACAGCCCTCCACCTCATCCACTACTCCACCAATCTTGGTGTCATCAGCAAATTTACTGATCCACCCTTCAGCCCCCTCCTCTAAGTCATTAATAAAAATCACAAAGAGCAGAGGACCAAGCACCGATCCCTGCGGCACTCCGCTAGCAACCTGCCTCCAGTCCGAAAATTTTCCATCCACCACCACCCTCTGTCTTCGATCAGACAGCCAGTTACCTATCCAATCGGCCAACTTTCCCTCTATCCCACACCTCCTTACTTTCATCATAAGCCGACCATGGGGGACCTTATCAAACGCCTTACTAAAATCCATGTATATGACATCAACCGCCCTACCTTCATCAACACACCTAGTTACCTCCTCAAAAAATTCTATCAAATTTGTGAGGCACGATTTGCCCTTCACAAATCCGTGCTGACTATCCCGGATTAATCTGCATCTTTCTAAATGGTCGTAAATCCCATCCCTAAGGACCTTTTCCATCAATTTACCAACCACCGAAGTCAGACTAACCGGTCTATAATTACCAGGGTCATTTCTATTCCCTTTCTTAAACAGAGGAACAACATTTGCCACTCTCCAGTCCTCTGGCACCATCCCCGTGGACAGCGAGGACCCAAAGATCAAAGCCAAAGGCTCTGCAATCTCATCCCTCGCCTCCCAAAGAATCCTAGGGTACATTTCATCAGGCCCAGGGGACTTATCGACCTTCAGTTTATTCAAAACTGCCAATACATCCTCCCTCTGAACATCTATTTCCTCCAGCCTAGTGTCACAAGTAGGCTTACATTGACACTGCAATGAAATTACTATGAAAATCCCCTAGTCGCCACACTCCGGCACCTGTTCAGGCACACTATCCATGCTAAATCCTCCCTCGGTGTACCTAACCAGCACACCTTGGAGTCCTGTTCTTATTTGAAGTCATAGAATCCCTACAGTGCAGAAGGAGGCCATCCGGCCCATCGAGTCTGCACTGACCACAATCCCACCCAGGCCCTCGTCCCGTAACCCCACATATTTACTCTACTAATCCCCCTGACACTAGGGTCAATTTAGCATAGCCAATCCACCTAACCCGCACATCTTTGGACTGTCAAACAATGACTGATTATCAGGCCCAAAGATTAAATAATTAGAGGAGTTCAGACAGCCCAAGCCTCGGTCAGTTGATACTGGTTTCTGGTTGTTAAACAAGGCCCTCTTGTTAAAATATTGTGTCAGAACAGTTAATGCTCTGAAGACAAGGTTAAGTTTGATGTGTTGTGTAACAGGAAATCCATATGGTTCCACAAGGACAGGAGGAAGAGGGCACAGAGATTACAATGTTTTGAATCAGTTAGCATTCTAATAGGGTGGAGGGTGGGATGTCATTAAGACACTGGAGAGTAAGTAAGTGAGTTTATTTATTAGTCATAAGTAGGCTTACATTAACACTGCAACGAAGTTACTGTGAAAATTCCCTAGTCGTCACATTCCAGCAACTGTTTGGGTGCACTGAGGGAGAATTTAGCATGGCCAATTCACCTAACCAGAACGTCTTTCGGACTGTGGCAGGAAACCGGAGCTCCCGGAGGAAACCCACACAGACACGAGGAGAATGTCCAAACTCCACACAGACAGTGACCCGAGCCAGGAATCGAACCCGGGTCCTTGGCGCTGTGAGGCAGTAGTGCTAACCCGCTGCGCCACCCCATCGTATGGTTGAGAGAAACTCTTGGACTTGGGCTTCATGTCTTAATGATGGTTAAGGAAATGGTTGCTGAGCTCAGCTGTGGGTTGAACAAGGTACCAAGGTCTTGTATTTTTCAACCTAACCAGTGGTCAGGAAAAGGGGCAGAGTTAGAGGTAAGGGAGTGGAGTTGACAATGGGGCCTGAAAGATGTGACATTAGCCTTCCTGACGTTAACTTAATTCTTATCTTAAGAATTTCATTCTTCCATAGTTACATAGAAAGGTAATCTGAAGGCATAAAGGTGATCATGGGGTTAAGGTGCTGGATGGGTGGAGCAGAGTGCCAATATACATATGGAAAGTGACCTGTGTCTACAAATGCTGTCACTAAGGGGCACTTGTATGAGGAAGCAGAGCAAATGGTGGGTCCTTGAGAGCACTTCACAAGAACGAGGGGCGGCTCGGTGGTTAGCACTGCTGCCTCACAGTGCAGGGACCTGGGTTCGATTCCTGGCTTGGGTCACTGTCTGTGTGGATGTTCTCCCCGTGTCTGCGTGGGTTTCCTCCGGGTGCTCCGGTTTCCTCCCACAGTCTGAAAGACGTGCTGGTTAGGGTGCATTGGCCATGCTAAATTCTTCCTCAGTGTACCCGAACAGGCGCCGGAGCGTGGCAACTAGGGGATTTTCACAGTAACTTCACTGCAGTGTTAATATAAGCCGACTTGTGCCTAATAAATAAGCTTTTTCACTTACTCTCCAGTATTTTAATAACATCCCACCCTCCATCCCACCCTGGAGAGAGAAACAGAGTTAACGTTTTGAATCCATATGATCTTTCTATGGTCCACTCCTCCATCGCCTTCCCATGCAATCGCAAAAGGTGCAACACCTGCCCCGTCACCTCCTCCCCACTCACTGTCTAAGGCCCCAAACAACTCCTGTCAGGTGAAGCAACATTTCATTTGCACCTCCTCCAAATTTGGTCGACTGTATTCTGTGCTCCCAATGCAGTCTCCTTTACGTTGGGGAGACTGAACGCAGACTGGGTGACTGTTTTTTGGAAAATCTACACTCCGTTTGCAAGCATGACCCCAACATTCCAGTCGCTTGTGATTTCAACTCGGTGTCTCGCTCTCATGCCCACATGTCCATCCTTGGCCTGCTGTAATGTTCCAGTGAAGCCCAATGCAAACTAGAAGTACAACACCTCATCTTTTGATTAGGCACGTTACACATTCTGGACTCATTATTGAGTTCATCAACTTTAGACTGTGAACTTTCCTTTCCATCACAGTGGCACAGTGGTTAGCACTGCTGCCTCACAGCGCCAGGGACCCGGGTTCAATTCCCGGCTTGGATCACTGTGTGGAGTTTACATATTCTCTCCGTGTCTGCGTGGGTTTCCTCCAGGTGCTCTGTTTTCCTTCCACACTCCAAAGATGTGCAGGTTAGGTGCATTGGCCATGCTGAATTCACCCTCAGTGTATCCAACCTGGCGCCAAAGTGTGGCGACTAGGGGATTTTCACAGTAACTTCATTGCAGTGTTAATGTAAGCTTACTTGCGACAAATAAATAAACTTTACTTTAACTTTATCCTGATTTCCATCTTTTGTTTTCTATGATTCAGTTCCCTTGGCTTGTCCCAACAAACGCCCCCCTCCCCACATGGCCACTGTCCCTTGTTGTTCGGTGCTGCTCCCATTGAACACTGACCCATGTTCTCCTATGAGCACATTGTACTATCCGACCTTTGCCAATATTAACACCCTTTAGTCCTTAATGTCTCATGTCCATGGCATCTTTGTCAGGGGCTGCCAAGAAACCTGCCCTTTTTGCAGTCTTGTGGAGTACGTGGACCGTATCTGTTTTAATTGTTTTAGGCTGCACTCCCTTTTTTGTTATTTGAAAAATCTTTGTTAATGTTTTGTTTGCACTTCAGTCCCATGGGCACCCGGTGCGGCGGGAAGGAGGAGGGCAGTGCAGTTGATGTTGTCTACATGGACTTTAGCAAGGCCTTTGACAAGGTGCCGCATGGTAAGTTGTTGCATGAGGTTAAATCTCACGGGATCCAGGGTGAGGTATCTAAATGGATACAAAATTGGCTTCTTGACAAGACAGAGGGTGGTTGTAGAGGGCTGCTTTTCAAACTGAAGGCCTGTGACCAGCGGTGTGCCTCAGGGATCAGTGCTGGGTCCACTGTTATTTGTCATTAATAATTTGGATGAGAATATAAGAGGCATGGTTAGTAAATTTGCAGATGACACCAAGATTGGTGGCATAGTGGACAGTGAAGAAGATTATCTCGGATTGCAACGGGATCTTGATCAATTGGGCCAGTGGGCTGACGAATAGCAGATGGAGTTTAATTTAGATAAATGTGAGGTGATGCATTTTGGTAGATTGAACCAGGGCAGGACTTACTCAGTTAATGGTAGGGCGTTGGGGAGAGTTACAGAGCAAAGAGATCTAGGGGTACATGTTCATAGCTCCTTGAAAGTGGAATCACAGGTGGACAGAGTGGTGAATAAGGCATTTAGCAAGCTCGGTTTCATTGGTCAGAACATTGAAGACAGGAGTTGGGACATCCTGTTGAAGTTGTACAAGACATTGGTAAGGCCACACTTGGAGTACTGTGTACAGTTCTGGTCACCCTTCTATAGAAAGGATATTATTAAACTAGAAAGAGTGCAGAAGAGATTTACGAGGATGCAACCAGGACTTGATGGTTTGAGTTATAAGGAGAGGCTGGATAGACTGGGACTTCTTTCTCTGGAGTGTAGAAGGCTGAGGGGTGTTCTTATAGAGGTCTATAAAATAATGAGGGGCATAGATCAGCTAGATAGTCAATATCTTTGCCCAAAGGGAGGGGAGTCTAAAATTAGAGGGCATAGGTTTAAGGTGAGAGGGGAGAGATACAAAAGTGTCCAGAGGGGCAATTTTTTCACACAGAGGGTGGTGAGTGTCTGGAACAAGCTGCCAGAGGTAGTAGTAGAGACGGGTACAAATTTGTCTTTTAAAAAGTATTTAGACAGTTACATGGGTACAATGGGTATAGAGGGATATGGGCCAAATGCGGGCAATTGGGATTAGTTTAGGGGTTTAAACAAAAAGGGCAGCATGGACAAGTTGGGCCGAAGGGCCTGTTTCCATGCTGTAAACCTCTATGACTTTGTGACTCTTCACGAACCTGCTCCTGGGCCTGGCCAAGCTTGCCATAAACAGGTCCAGGCAACAGGCGACCGATGGGCCTTCTGACCCGACTGTCTTCCTTTCTACTGTGGCTACATTCGTTTCCGGGTGTCCCTGGAGAGGGCGCACGTGGTGTCCACACGGTTTCCTTTACGCTTTGTTGTTTTGTTTTGGGTGCTCCCCTCCCCCCACCCCCCCTCCCCTTAAGGGCTGCCCCTTTTACTTTGCCCCTCAGTTTATTTGATTAGTTTATTTGATTTGCCAAAAAGATTGGCATCTTTGTCAGTCTCTACTTAGACCCAACCTATCATTGACTTTCCATTCTGTTCCACCCCCTCTCCAACTATGATGCGGAGATGCCGGCGATGGACTGGCACAGTAAGAGGTCCCACAACACCGGGTTAAAGTCCAACAGGTTTATTTGGAATCAGGAGCTTTCAGAGCGCTGCCCCTTCACCTGACTCACCTGATGAAGGAGCAGTGCTCCGAAAGCTCGTGATTCCAAATAAACCTGTTGGACTTTAACCTGATGTTGTGAGACTTCTTACTGTGCTCTCCAACTATGTAATTAATTGCATTGATATCCCTTTTCAATTCAGTAGAAGGGTCATTCAGACATGAAAGGTCAACTCTGTCTCTCTCTCTCTCTCTCCATTGATGCTGCTGACCTGCTGAGCTTATCCAGCTTTTTCTGTTTTCAATCATTCTTTATGACCGTTTTTGTCTTTCTTTAGACAGAGACTGTACAATTTGATGAAAGCCAAATACTGCAGATGCTGGAATCTGAAACAAAAACAGAAAATGCTGGAAAATCTCAGCAGATCTGACAGCATCTGTAGAGAGAAACAGAGTCAATGGCTGGAATTTTACTGTCCCGCCTGCCACGCGAATCAGAGCAGGTGAGGGACGGATCATGGAAAGGATTTTACGGTTTCGGGACGGGCGAAGCTGTAAAATCCCGTCCATTGTTTTGAGTCTAACGAGAGGACATCCTGACTGAAAATGTTGACTCCATTCTCTCTCCACAGATGCTGTCAGACATGCTGAGATTTTCCAGCATTTTCTGTTTCTGATTTGATTTGAATTTGATTTATTATTGTGGATCGGTATTGTTGGAATACAGTGAAAATTATTGCTTGTCCCTGAATAATTTGAGTTGCTTCCAATGCTATCTGGACAGCAGCATCCTGGCATCTTTACTGGCAGCAAGGTGGCACAGTGGTTGGCACTGCTGCCTCACAGCGCCAGGTTCGATTCCCGGCTTGGGTCACTGTCTGTGTGGAGTCTGCACGTTCTCCCCGTGTCTGCGTGGGTTTCCTCCGGGTGCTCCGGTTTCTTCCCACAGTCCGAAAGACGTGCAGGTTAGGGTGCATTGGCCATGCTAAGTTCTCCCTCAGTGTACCCGAACAGGCGCCGGAGAGCGGCGACTAGGGGATTTTCACAGTAACTTCATTGCAGTGTAAGCCCACTTGTGACTCTGGTAAATAAAAAAATACAGCGCCAAACCAAGCCTTTCCAGCAACAGTAGCAGCCCATTCATTTTGATAGAGGACTTTCACAAGACGCAATGCACCTCGGGATAGCACGCAGCGCCATTGCCGGCCTCCCCCTGTCACTTGTTAAAACCCTGATTTCCAGGCTATTTCCCGGCACTGTTATAATAGGAGGGAAGTAATACCAAACACTCACACACGACACTCCCAAACCAGTGGCTTGTGTTGCTGTTGTTATTGTTGTTGTATTGTTTCCACTCTTCTGTATGGGAGGGAAGCAGAGAAGCCGGTAGCCTTCCCACCCGACTATAAGATGACGCATGCGCCCTTTCCCCGCGCGGCGCCTTCTGGATATTGTAGTCCGCGGTGGAATGGGGGTGATTACATATCCCGGCAGGCTATGGGAGGATGGGCGATACCAAACGCGATGGAGGGGGAGCACTTTAACTGATTGATAGATATTAAGGCTCAGGCCCCTCGAGGGCAATGCCATCCTGGATTATTTGGTGCGCTATTATAATATGTCTGGAGGAAGTTGGATTTATGTGGTAGAGAGGTGGAGGAGGGGTTGAGAGGGTTGGGGATGAGCTACACTGACACCCCTCTCCCTGTCCCATTGTGTGTAAAGGGGGGGGGGGGTTGGTGAATGGTTGGAGCCGGGAGGCCATGCGGCGCGTGTTGGTGGCGGTTAGCGGGAGCGTGGCGGCCATTAAACTGCCCGAGCTGGCGGCGGCCATTGGCGGCCTGGCGCAGGTGATTCCCTCTCCTCTCGCTGTCCCTCCCTCTCCCTTTTCCCTTCTTCCCTCTCCTCCTCCCCGTTCCCTTCTTCCCCTTTCCCTTCTTCCCTCTCCCCTTCCTCCTCACTCCTCTGGCTCAGCTTCCCCCTCTCCCCACACACACACTCTCCCCAACTACCAGCTTCAGCTCCAATTTCCATCAGAGGGTCTTTTGATTTGATTTATTATTGTCACATGTATTGGGATACAGTGAAAAGTATTGTTTCTTGCGCGCTATACAGACAAAGCATACCGTTCATAGAGAAGGAAAGGAGAGGGTGCAGAATGTAGTGTTACAGTCATAGCTAGAGTGTAGAGAAAGATCAACTTAGTGCGAGGTAGGTCCATTCAAAAGTCTGATGGCAGCAGGGAAGAAGCTGTTCTTGAGTCGGTTGGTACACGACCTCAGACTTTTGTATCTTTTTCCTGAAGGAAGAAGGTGAAAGAGAGAATGTCCGGGGTCCGTGGGGTCCATGATTATGAATCATAGAATCCCTACAGTGCAGCAGGAGGCCATTTGGCCCATCGAGTCTGCATCGACCACAATCCCACCCTATTCCCGTAACGCCACATATTTATCCTGCTAATTCCTTTGACACTAGGGTTAATTTAGCATAGCCAATCCACCGAACCCGCACATCTTTGGACTGTGGGACGAAACCAAAGCACCTGGAGGAAACCCATGCAGACATGGGGAGACAGTGACCCAAGCTGGGAATCAAACCCGGGTACCTGGAGCTGTGAGGCAGCAGTGCTAACCACTCTGCCACCGTGCTACCCCTGGCTGCTTTGCTGAGGCAGCGGGAAGTGTAGACAGAGTCAATGGATGGGAGGCTGGTTTGCGTGATGGATTGGGCTACGTTCATGACCCTTTGTAGTGTTTTGCGGTCTTGGACAGAGCAGGAGCCATACCAAGCTGTGAATAAATCCGGAATGGATGCTTTCTATGATGCGTCTCTTAAAAATTGGTGAGAGTTGTAGCTGACATGTTGTATTTTCTTAGCCTTCTGAGAAAGTAGAGGCTTTGGTGGGCTTTCTTTACTATAGTGTTGGCATGGGGGGAACAGGACAAGTTGTTGGTGATCTGAACACCTAGAAACCTGAAGCTCTCGACCATTCCCACTTAATTGCCATTGATGTAGACAGGACATGTCGGCCACTACGCTTCCTGAAGTCAGTGACTTTCTTTGTTTTACTGACATTGAGGTCAGTACTGAGAGAGCGCTGCACTCATAGAATCATAGAAACCCTACAGTGCGGAAGGAGGCCATTCGGCCCATCGAGTCTGCACCGACCACAATCCCACCCAGGCCCTACCCCCACATATTTACTTGCTAATCCCTCTAACCTACGCATCTCAGGACTCTAAGGGGCAATTTTTAACCTGGCCAATCAACCTAACCCGCACATCTTTGGACTGTGGGAGGAAACCGGAGCACCCGGAGGAAACCCACGCAGACACGAGGAGAATGTGCAAACTCCACACAGACAGTGACCTGAGCCGGGAATCGAACCCGGGACCCTGGAGCTGTGAAGCAGCAGTGCTAACCACTGTGCTACCGTGCCGCCCTAACACAAGGGGGGCACGGTAGCACGGTAGCACCGTCAGAGACTCGGTACTGAAGGAGTGCCGCACTCCGAGGGTCAGTACTGAGGGAGAGCTGACAAGGTACATTAAGGTCCTGGTCATTTATCTGGTAGAGCTGGGGTCTTAACACCAACCACAGGGGAACACCACCATAAACCACCTTCCAGTCTGGAAAAACAGCTGTTCAACCCACTGTTTTGTGTCACTCGGTCAATTTTGTATCTGTGTTGCCGTTGACATTTTTATTCCATTAGTGCTAACTCTGCCTACAAATCAGTTGTGGCATTTTATCAAAAATGGAAATCCACATAAACGGCAATACCCTCATTACCGCATCAAAAAACTCAAGCAAGTTAGTTAAACACTGTTAACTTGTAAAAAAATCCATGATGCATTCCGTCAAGTGTCTATCAGTTTTATTTCCAAGAGTTTTCCCATCACAGAGGTTAAGTTGACTGGATTGTTGTTGGGTTTATCTTTACAGTTTTTGCAAACACCATTTGCAATTCTGCAATCCTCTGGTCTCACTCCAAGCCTAACATTGGAAAATTATAGTCAGTTCCTCTGGAATTTCCATTCACCTTCCTCTATCCTTGGATGAATCTCACCTGGACCTGGTGTCTCACCCAACAGGCAGTCTATCTAATACCACTGCATTAATATAAAACTCTTGAAGAGTCTTTCACCATGGCCTGGGTAGCAACTTCTTCCTTGGTAAAGACAGATGCAAATATTCATTTAGTAGCTCAGCCTTCTGCTTTTTAGACCTAATCTAGCCCATTCATCCTTTTGCCACCCATTTACCGTTTATATGCCTATAGAATACATTTGGATCCCCCCTTGTGTTAGTAGCCAGTCTCTTCTCATACTCTCTCTTGGCTCCTCTTATTTGTTTAGTCATTTTCCTTTTTTTTTCCAGCCTGGTTCTCAATTCTATTATCCAGCTGTCATCTGTCACAAGCACACTTTTTATGCTTCTTATTAATCTATATCTCTTCCATCTTCTGAGGAGCTCTGGATTTGTTTGGCCTACCTTTTCCCTTTGTACCTCGACTTTACTCCAAACTTCCCTTCTTTGAAGACAGTCCATTGTTCAGTTGCAGTCATTGCCAGGCAATGTTTGATTCCAATTTATCTTGCGTTGAAGTTGGCTTCCCTCCCCAGTTAATTCTTCTTGCTCTGGATTGCTCCTTGTCCTTCTCCATTTCCAACCTAAACCTTAATGATCACTAACTCCTAAACATGCCCCTACTGACACTTGATCCACTTGGCCCACCTCATTCCCAAGTATCAGGTCTAGTAATGCCTCCTTTCTATTTGAACTGGAAACATACTGTAGAATATTGTGTAAACTGGCTGTTGCACTTCACTCCAAATGACGGCACTTCAAAAGTACTTCATTGACTGTAAAGCAATAAATGTGCTCAGTGTGATAAAATTAAATATCCAGTTTAAATATTGTTACCTCAACCTACAATGCATTACCTTACCACGTTTATTAACAGGGGGTTGGAGTTTAAGAGCCGTGGGGTTATGCTGCAACTGTACAGGACCTTGGTGAGACCGCATTTGGAATATTGCGTGCAGTTCTGGTCACCTCACTATAAGAAGGATGTGGAAGCGCTGGAAAGAGTGCAGAGGAGATTTACCAGGATGCTGCCTGGTTTGGAGTGTCGGTCTTATGAGGAAAGGTTGAGGGAGCTGGGGCTGTTCTCTCTGGAGCGGAGGAGATTGAGGGGAGACTTAATAGAGGTTTATAAAATGATGAAGGGGATAGATCGAGTGAACGTTCAAAGACTATTTCCTCGGGTGGATGGAGCTATTACAAGGGGGCATAACTATAGGGTTCATGGTGGGAGATATAGGAAGGATATCAGAGGTAGGTTCTTCACGCAGAGAGTGGTTGGGGTGTGGAATGGACTGCCTGCAGTGATAGTGGAGTCAGACACTTTAGGAACATTTAAGCGGTTATTGGATAGGCACATGGAGCACACCAGGATGGTAGGGAGTGGGATAGCTTGATCTTGGTTTCAGATGAAGGTCGGCACAACATCGTGGGCCGAAGGGCCTGTTCTGTGCTGTAATGTTCTATGTTCTATGTACCCACCCATAGAGGAGGCAATGGCCTAGTGTTGTTATCGCTAGACTATTAATCCAGAAAGTCAACTACTGTTCTGGGGACTGGGTTCGAATCCCGCCACGACAGATGGTGGAATTTGAATTCAGTTTTTAAAAAACCTGGAATTAAGGATCTACTGATGACCATGAAACCATTGTTGATTCTTGTGAGAATAAGACTCGCATTCCAACCATTATTTTGTAAATTGAGTTTGTGTCTTTATATGCCCTGTTTGTGAACAGAACTCCCATTTACCTGATGAAGGAGCAGCGCTCCGAAAGCTAGTGGTTCGTGCTACCAAATAAACCTGTTGGGCTTTAATCTGGTGTTGTGAGACGTCTTACTGTGTTTACCCCAGTCCAACGCCGGCATCTCCACATAGAAACATAGAACATAGAAAAGCTACAGCACAAAACAGGCCCTTCGGCCCCACAAGTTGTGCCAAACATATCCCTACCTTTTAGGCCTACCTATAACCCTCCATCCTATTAAGTCCCATGTACTCATCCAGGAGTCTCTTAAAAGACCCTATTGAGTTTGCCTCCACCACCACTGATGGCAGCCGATTCCACTCGCCCACCACCCTCTGTGTGAAAAACTTCCCCCTAACATTTCCCCTGTACCTACCCCCCAGCACCTTAAACCTGTGTCCTCTCGTAGCAGCCATTTCCACCCTGGGAAAAAGCCTCTGAGAGTCCACCCGATCTATGCCTCTCAACATCTTATATACCTCTATTAGGTCTCCTCTCATCCTACATCTCTCCAAGGAGAAAAGACCGAGCTCCCTCAGCCTATCCTCATAAGGCATGCCACTCAATCCAGGCAACATCCTTGTAAATCTCCTCTGCACCCTTTCAATCTTTTCCACATCCTTCCTGTAATGAGGCGACCAGAACTGAGCACAGTACTCCAAGTGGACTCTGACGAGGGTCTTATAAAGCTGCATCATTATCCCCGGACTCCTAAACTCAATCCCTTGATTGATAAAGGCCAGCACACCTTACGCCTTGTTAACCACCTCCTCCACCTGCGGGGCCGATTTTAGAGTCTTATGGACCCGGACCCCAAGGTCCTTCTGATCCTCTACAGTACTAAGAGTCTTTCCGTTTATATTGTACTCCTTCATCCCATTTTACCTGCCAAAATGGACCTCTACGCATTTATCTGGGTTGAAGTCCATCTGCCACTTGTCCGCCCAGTCTTGCATCCTATCTATGTCCCTCTGTAACTTCTGACATCCCTCCAGACTATCCACAACCCCACCAACCTTCGTGTCGTCGGCAAACATCTTTGAATAGAGCCAGGGGATTTTACATCCACCCAAGAGGGAGGTGGGGCCTTGATTCAATGTTATCTAAAAGACTGCACCTTAGACAATTTGGCACTCCCTCGATACTGCAGTGAAATGCAGCCCAAATAGGGCTATATTCCCTTCTGACATTACAATAATGACTACTGTTCAGAAAGTAGTTCATTAACTGTAAACTACTTTTCAATGTCCTGAGGGTTGTAAAAGGCGCTCTAAAAATGTAATTCTTGTGTGTCATAATGTTTACAAGTATCAGATGCTTTTTGGAACGCCATATATAGAATATTTCTCGTTATCTAAATGCTTGTCTGAAAGAGGGATGGAAGAAGATGCAATGATAACTTTCAAAAGGAAATTGGATACTGTATGTATTTGTATAAAATTTGGAGTTTTTAAGACCAAATTTTTAGTCTCAAATTAGGGAGTTGATTTTTACATGAGTAAAAAGTTTGAGGGGTTGAAATCCACCCTCTCTGTTGTCTTGCTACCGCAGAGTTGCAAGGTCAGAGGCTATTCCTGCCAACCTTGCTCCAAAAGCAGCGCATACGATTGGGGTGGAACCCTGACAGCACGTTCTGATGTGCACAGACATGAGGAGCTGAACTTCAGTGGTGTGCCATTCACACCTCGAAGCGTGAAGGTCACCCATTATATGACCCACTATTCTATGATTATCAGTGAGTGGGTTTGCACTGGGGTGAGTTTGACTTCAGTGGTGAGCAGGTTGCAAGTATAGAGCACTTGGATATTCTGGCTACAAGTCGAGGGTTCTCTTATGTGTGAGACAGATGAAAAATGTATTTATTTTTAGCCAAAAGTCAAGGGGGGGCTGACTTACACAAGATCAACCATTACTCGTGTACATATGGTAAATACATGCAGGGGAGAATACTGCAGGGCTTTGGAGAAAGTCTAATTGGACAGTCTTTCAAAGAACCAAATGACCTTTTAAGAGTTTATGATTTTGCTGAAAAAAATTCAATTAAATTTGTTGATCATTACTTTTCCTTTACACTTTCATGCTGACTGTCCCTAATTAGCTCATATATTTTAAATGGTTCATTCTGTCTTATGGGATTCAGAGACTTGTAAAACTCAGAATTTCCTAGTTTATCGCATTTACTTGTTATGGGGAGTAGGATTTGGCAATCTTCACTCTTTCGGCATAACTTTTTCTTCTCAAAGTTCATAGAGCAAGATGCATCTGTGTATCTTGAGCAACTTGCATGATTGCTGCTTGTTATCTGTTGCTTTTCGCATGACTTTATGGTATGCCTGGAGTTTATACACTCGGAACTTAGTTCCGTGCAGAGTGCCTGTGATTAAAGTGTCAGCCACGGGTTACTTGGGAGCCTCTGAGACAAAAAGTTGTGGGTCCCACTGCAAAGAGCTGGGGACACGATCTCGGGTGATGCTGCCTGAGGGAACACTGCACTGTCGGAGGTCTGTTTTTCGATGTTAAACCGAGGCCTCTCCTCATCTGTCCACGCAGATGTAAAAGATCCAATTTGTTTCAGCAAAGCAGAGGAGTTCTCCCAAATATTCTGACCAATATTTACCTTCCAACCAACATTATTGAAACAGATGATCTGGTGTTCATGGGAGCTTGCTGTGTAAAATCGACTGCCACATTTCTTGTATCACAACAGTGACTACGTTTCAACAAGTACTTCATTGGTGTAAAGTGCTTGGGGAAGTCCTGGGATCGTGAAAGGCACCACAGAAACTCAAGTCTTTCATTTTCTTTACTTGGAGATGAATGCAGTGAGCATCATGGATAGCAACCCACTTCTGCACATTGCCATGAGGAGTGCTCTGTGATGGGGCTTGTGTCAGCCTGGCACTTGGGAGGAAGGGGATGAGGTTCTGTGAAAGAGAGGTGACACCGACAACTCCATGGCATTGTGCTTTGTCCCGGAACCCATTGTCCTAGGACTGAGCTATGTGATTGTGCCGGCTTTATTGAACCTCCGGCCAGGAAATGAGCAGAAAGATCACTAGAGGGTGCTATTTACAAAGAGACAATATGTTTAATCAAAAACATGTCTCTAATATTATGTATGTCTAACGGGAAAATAAAAAATATGAATCGTCGCTAATGTTTTCCTCAACATTGGTTCCAGTTCTGGCATTTTGAGCGTCCCCAATTTTCAGCACTTGTTGATGGGTGTGCCTTCAGCAGTCTAGGCCATCAGCTTTGGAATTCCCTTCCTCGATATCTTCACCTCTCTTTTCTGCTTTAAGACACTCCCGAGAATCTACCTCTTTGGTCACCTGTCCCAGTACCTGGTCAAGTCATGTCCAATAATACTCCTGTTTTTTTCACTACATCAAAGTGCTATCTCAATGCAAGTTGGTGTTTTTCTTAAAAACACATTTGGAATAAACATCTCTTATTGACATAAGGGGTGGGATTTTCCGGCCGCGCTCGCCCAAAGGCCGGCAAATCCCACTGAGGTCAGCGGATCTTTGTGTGGTCTGTGTCCTGCCCGCTATGGTTCCTGTGGCGGGCAGGATGGGAAAGTTCAGGTCAAAATATCAAACCCATTCAGTTACATAGCTTTATTGCAAGCACTTTAAAGGAAAATTTAATGTGGGCCCTTCATTCTCCTCTGATTCAGTGTCCTACGTGCCCTCGTATGGGCCCTTTCTCAGTGCAATTACTTTCCCAGTGAAGAAAACGAAGACCAGATGTGTGCAGAGTGCAAGACATCTGCTTAGGATTATGGTTCTCCTGCTCATCATCTCTTGGATGATTGTAATTTAAGAGGAAGGCTGACAAATGATTTTGCAGCTTCTGACAATCCAATCTGTTCCTAACTGGTGGCTGCCACCCATTTCTCCCTGTACCCCTTAAAGGGAAAAGGAGTCGGTTGTGCTGCTTCACTTCCTGTGAGATATTCCCATCTTTAATGGGTCGTTTATCAATTAGCACATTAGGCTCATTCGTACATGTCCTCCCTCTTTGGAAAGCGTAACCAGCCAAATGTATTCGCACATCGTAGGATGTATTACACCAGTAATTTTAAAATCTTAGTTTTATTTGGCAGAATGTCGCCAAATCTGGCAGGCAACTCTCTGGCTTCACCTGCGTAATGAACATTCACCCATGTGGTTGGAAATCCAGTTCAGAGAACTCAAACCCTGGCCAGATACAGCCCTGTACTGAGCTTACTATTGCACATCTGTTCTGTTTCCTATATAAAGTTGGATTTGCATCTCCACCACCATCAACATCTCTATAAGAAAGGAAGAAAGATTTGCATTTATATGGCGTCTTTCACAATCTCAACGTCCCGAAGTTGAGCAGTATTGTAGAAGTGTAGCCATTGTTGAATGTAGCAAATGCAGTAGGTAGAATTTCTCCCCCCAAAAGTGTCAGAATGGCAAGAAAAATGGTGTGAACTGCGCCGGTCTGTCAAGTGCGCTCAAGACTGCAATCACCCACACTCATTCGTTTGGAGGGTGGTCAGTTGTTCCCTGGTACTGATCTCACAGTGCATTGGGATCCCTCTCTCCTCCTCCCCCCCCCCCCCCCCCCCCCCCCCCCAAATCCTCTCGACATGGATCTCCCGATGGCCCTCCATGACCCCCGACATGCACCGCCATCTTGACCCCCTCCACAATCCACCTCTCCCCATGGTCATCCCCCCTCCCCTCCCAGCACAGCTCCTGGCACACTGACAGTGGCCAACTGGCACATTGGCGGTGCCCAGCTGGTGTCGCTGGGGTGCCTGGTGGCCACTGCCAGGCACGACAAGTTGGTACAATCACGCCCAGCAAGTTTCCACAGACAGCAAGGTGATAATGACTGGACAAACTGTTGCTTTTCTTCCCCCTCTCTTATGTTCCGGGCCCACATGCCCCTAAGTTGTTGATTTTGTTTATTTGGTTGAACACACAACGATGTTCCTAATGCCTTAAAGTTTAAAGTTTATTTATTAGTCACAAGTAAGGCTTCAATGAACCCTGCAATGAAGTTACTGTGAAATTCCCCTAGTCGCCACACTCCAGTGCCTGTTCGGGTCAATGCACCCTAACCACGTCTTTCAGAATGTGGGAGGAAACCGGAGCACCTGGAGGAAACCCATGCAGGCACGGGGAGATCGTGTAGATTCCACACAGACAGTGACCCAAGCTGGGAATCGAACCCGGGTACCTGGCGCTGTGAAGCAGCAGTGCTAACCACTGTGCTGCCCCATTCAGTAGACTATTAAAGCAATTATTGCTCTGGGAAATATATTGAAACGACTGAATTGAAGGAAAAATATCTGGTGCTTTTAATTATTTCTGGACCAGTTTCATGATTAGCCAAATCAGACACATTTTTTCGACAATGGCAGGACACATTAATAAAGCTGTTAAAAACATGGCTTTCTTGGCTCCAGAAACACAGGGTACAAAAAGAATCTTTTATAAATCACTGATCAGGTATTACCTAATCACTGATTAGGCTGGAGTATTCACTTAAGCTCTGGGTACCTACCTTGGATGTCAAGACCTTGAAGTGAATGCAGATATTTACCAGAATAGCTCCAGAAACCTGAAGGGCTTCAGTTGCATGGAGACCAGGGAAGCTATTCTCCTGAGGGAACGGCATGTTCTGGGAAATTTAACAGAGACATTGAGAATTCTGAAGGGTTTTGTTAGGGTAAATAAGGAGAAACTGTTTCCAGTGAGATAAAAGAAAGGGCGGTGTTACAGTGGTATTGTCATCAAGGTGGAATTTGCATTCCATCAATAAAAATCTGGAATAAAAAGTGTAATGATGCCTCTGCAACGATTGTCATAAAAACCCATCTCATTCATTAATGGCTTTCTTGGTCTGGCCTACATGTGACTCCAGATCCACGACCGCAGCAATGTGTTTTGCCCTCTGAAAAAGGAATGAAACTGGATGGACTATTTGGCATATGGTGTAGTTTCAATAGCTTTTCATATAAAAACCCTACAGTGCAGAAGGAGGCCATTTGGCCCATCAAATCTGCACTGACAACAATCCCATCTAGGCCCTAACCTCATAACCCCACATATTTACCCCGTTAATCCCTCTAACCTACGCATCTCGGGACACTAAGGGGCAATTTAGCATGGCCAATGCACCTAACCTGCACATCTTTAGACTGAGAGAGGAAACCGGAGCATCCGGAGGACACCCACGTAGGCACGGGGAGAATGTACAAACTCCACACAGACAGTGACCCAAGCCGGGAATCGAACCCGGGTCCCTGGAGCTGTGAGGCAGCAGTGCTAACCACTGTGCCATTGTGCTGCCCCGTCTGCAATGGTACAAGAAGGCAGCTCATCCTTGCCTTTAACAGGGCAATTAAAGATGGACAATACCCCACTTGGAGTACTGTGCTCAGTTCTGGTTGCCTCATTACAGGAAGGATGTGGAGAAGATTGAAAGGGTGCAGAGGAGATTTACAAGGATGTTGCCTGGATTGAGTAGCATGCCTTATGAGGATAGGCTGAGGGAGCTCGGTCTTTACTCCTTGGAGAGACGTAGGATGAGAGGAGAGCTAATAGAGGTATATAAGATGTTGAGAGGCATAGATCGGGTGGACTCTCAGAGGCTTTTTCCCAGGCTGGAAATGGCTGCTACGAGAGGACACAGGTTTAAGGTGCTGGGGGGTAGGTACAGGGGAAATGTTAGGGGGAAGTTTTTCACACAGAGGGTGGTGGGCGAGTGGAATCGGCTGCCATCAGTGGTGGTGGAGGCAAACCCAATAGGGTCTTTTAAGAGACTCCTGGATGAGTACATGGGACTTAATAGGATGGAGAGTTATAGGTAGGCCTAAAAGGTAGGGATATGTTTGGCACAACTTGTGGGGCCGAAGGGCCTGTTTTGTGCTGTAGTTTTTCTATGTTTCTAAATGCTGGCCTAGCCACTGATGCCCCCGTAAATAAGTTTTTTTAAAAGTCTACAACTGGAGGACACAGATTTAAGGTGACTGGCAAAAGAACCAGAAATGAGAATTTTATTTGCAGCAAGTTGTTGCGATCTGGAATGTGCCACCTCAAAGGGCACTGGAAACAGATGCAATAATTTTTGAAAGGGTATTGAATAAATATGAAGGGAAAATGCATGCAGGATTATGGGGAAACGGCAGGGGTGTGAGACTAACGGATAGGTCTTTTAAGGAGCTAGCATAGGCACAGTAGGCTGAATGACCTGTGCTGTATGATTTAATGGGTTAAAAGTGTTTGAATTTGTGGCAGTTACTCAGTTAAATGCTTTATGTTCAAATTAGACTTTTCGCATCCTTACAATTGGATGAGGCAATTAAATTCCTGCTTGCAATGCAGATAAAGGCTGTTGTATTTTTAACCAAATGTCATTTTCCTGAGAGGCTTCTTTCTCCAACTTTCACAGCTGCTTGCACTGTTTTTCTCTCTCAATTTCAGAAAGACTGACTGGTTTTTAAATACTGATGTATATTTTACCCTTTTTTTCACCTCAGCTCAAAAATAACCCTTACCCACAACGATGAGGTGAACGAGCAGTTGACCTGATTTTGGTTCAGGGAAGTATTTACAAAGGAAGACTCCCTCGCTATTTAAATAAGGTATTCAATATACTCTGGGAAGCAGGCAGAATGAGCTAGGAACTTTCTTTAATACCTTGCCCAAAGAACCCCACTTTTTGATAAGGCGGCAATTCATCAGTACTGCGTTAGTCATATTACCTTGTAAGTTTAAACTGGAATGGGGCTAGGGTTGCAAACTCTGCTTGGACATATATACCTGCAGCTATCATTACATGTCCTGCTGCCAACCACCCACCCCCATACAATTGCCCTTGGTTGACCAACATGTCCATCCTCACTTCACTCCCATTTTGCATGTCAGCTGGAGAATGAATACTTAGATCAACTGATTGGATGATTCTTGCTGTCAGTCAAACAGTTTCCCATTGATAATCCCACCCCATCCCCAACTCCACGATTGAGGCGCAGGTTGATCCCAAGTTTGTTTTATCTAAATGATTAAGAATGACATCACTTGGCATATTTTCATAGTAAATCAATGGGGCGAAAGTATTGTGCTTCAAACTGTTGCACAGTGAAGCGTAGGAACGGCCTTTTGCCTGTGGCAAATTTCTTACAGTTACAGTGGAAATGTGCTTGAGCTGCGATAAGTTATTTACTGAAGTGTTTTTTTCATGCTGTGGTGTGAAAGAAAAACTCTCAACGTTTCATGACACCTGGAGATCAGTAAGATAATAGCTGTGGGAAAAAGACTGTGGCAGAAGGAAGGAAAGCTATGGTCTCTGATAAAGCTGTTACTAACTCATTTCAAGGCACTTTCTTAGATCCAGAAATGTAATGCTACTTTTTTTGCTTGGAGCATGGACTACTTTTACATTGGGAAAATGAACCTGAAAGAATCATGCGTTATATGCAGACGAACTTTAATATACCTTAAGGTGATTGTGCTCTCTCTCTCTCTCTCTCTCTCTCTCTCTCTCTCTCTCTCTCCCCCCCCCCCCCCCCCCCCCCCCCCATATATCAATCTTCTCGTGCTATCTTGTGTTCTCGTGGCATGCATAATGGAACATTGCACATAGGAACTTTGCTATTTTCCACTCAAATGCCACTTCCTTTCTCAATTGGATTTAAAAGATCTCATATTCAAAGAAGAGGAGAGATTGGGTAAACCGGGCTTGTTCTCCCTGGAAAGACGGGGAATGAGGGGAGATCTAATAGAGGTGTACAGAATTATGAAGGGTATGGATAGGGTGAACAGTGGGAAGCTTTTTCCCAGGTCGGAGGTGACGATCACGAGGGGTCACGGGCTCAAGGTGAGAGGGGCGAGGTATAACTCAGATATCAGAGGGATGTTTTTTACACAGAGGGTGGTGGGGACCTGGAATGCGCTGCCAAGTAGGGTGGTGGAGGCAGACACGCTGGCATCGTTTAATTCTTACCTGGATAGTCACATGAGCAGTCTGGGAATGGAGGGATACAAACGAATGGTCTAGTTGGACCAATAAGCGGCACAGGCTTGGAGGGCCGAAGGGCCTGTTTCCTGTGCTGTATTGTTCTTTGTTAAGACTTCTGATGTCCTCCTTAACATGCCCTCCTCAGTCAACACAATTAGAAATCTAATTTGCTCATTCTTCCATTTCGCGTTTATGCTAACTTAATTTGCGTGATTGTCTACCTAATTTTGCCTTTCGTAACAGTGACTGCACTTCAAAAATAAAATTTGTGATCTCGTTATTTTTTTTCATATTTATTATTGTCACAAGTAGGCTTACATTAACACTGCAATGAAGTTACTGTGAAAATCCCCCTAGTCGCCACACTCCGGCGCTTGTTCGGGTAGAATGAGGGAGAATTTATCATGGCCAGTGCACCTAACCAGCACGTCTTTCGACTGTAGGAGGAAACCGGAGCACCCGGAGGAAACCCACGCAGACACGGGGAGAACTCCGCACAGACAGTGACCCGAGCCATGAATCAAACCCGGGTCCCTGGTGCTGTGAGACAGCAGCACTAACCGCTGACTTCAGTTAGCTATGGCTCACAAAAGGGTTATGTTGGCTTTTTTCCTTGATGGGATCTGGATGTCTCTGGCAAGCTCGACATTTAAATCCCCCCCCCCCCCGTTCAGTTTATTAATTTACTGAATTCAGATTTCCCCGACTATCTTAGCGGGATTTGAACTTGCGTCAGCAGATCATTAGTTCCCTGTTTTTGGATTATTAGCAACAGTATCAACCATTAAGCAGCTTTCACTTGAAGCAAAAATCAAATAGTTAGTTGCTGAAGTGAAATTTCGATTTTATTTTAAGATATAAATTTACTTCTGTTTTTGACAGTACTGTGGTTTCATGGAGACCCAGTAAGTCAATCCAAACTATAGTCTAGTGATTTAGAATGTGATTAACCCTGGGAGCTTTGGTACAGTAAATTAGAGTATTGTCAGAAACATAGTGGATGTATAAAAAAACAGAAAATGCTGGAAAAGACTCAGCAGGTCTGGCTGCATCTGTGGAGAGAGAGAGACCGTTAAGGTTTCAAATCTGTATGGTAGATGCATGTTCTTCCTTTGAAAAACCATTTGGGAAACAGAAGTTTACTTGCACCAGATACAACGATGGGCCACATACCACTATTGGTCTTGAAATGAAGTGAAAATACAATCTGGAATAAAAAGTTAGTGTTAGACTTGATGACTATGAAACTATCAGATTGGTGTAAAGGCCCAACTAGTTGACTAATGTACTTTAGGGAAATAAATTTGCCATCCTTACGTGGTTTGGTCAACTGCTCTTTGAAATAGTCTAACGTGCCATTCAGTTGTCTCAATTGGTGGTGGTCATGGTGATGGAGAAGGGGTTGTTTAATAAATGTCAAGCTTGCCAGAGACATCTCGATCCCATGAATGAAAAAAAGCAAACATAACCCTTTGTGAGCCATAGCTAGCTGAAGCCAGTGGTTAGCACTGCTGTTTCACAGCGCCAGGGACCTGGGTTTGATTCCCAGCTTGGTTCACTGTCTGTGCTGAGTCTGCACATTCTCCCTGAGTCTGCACATTCTCCCCATGTCTGCGTGGGTTTCCTTCCACAGTCCGAAAGATGTGCTGGTTATCATTGGCCATGATAAATTCTCCCTGTTACCTACCCGCGAAACCATTCTCTCAAATCCTTTTTGATTGTTATGCAACACTGTACAATAATTTCTCTTTTTACTCTCTCTTGTTTGAAGGTTGAAGTAATAGTGGTGACCACAGAGCACGCTAAGCACTTTTATGACTCCAAAGATGTGCCAGCTAAAATCTATAGTGACTCAGATGAGTGGGAGGTAATGTATTCTTTGTTCATTGTTTAATAAATTTATGCAAATAAAATGAGCAGAACAAATCCTTCCAATGTACAAACCATTGTATTCAATTTAAACCGGGAGTCTGATCATAGCTGTTTTAATTTGTTCAGCTGACTGGGAAATAAAGCAGCTCGATCATTCTTAACCATTCTTGTCTCACTAAGTTTTTGCTATGTACGCCTAAGAGATTGAAGAACACGCAACTGTTCAGTGTAAATTGCAAGAGGCTGTGATTGTTATGTTGCTGGGTTACGTTGTTATCGCATTAGATACAGGACAAATTTCAGAAAACTTTCATGGGTGAAGAGGTTCAGCCCCGTTAAGCCAGTGACTGAAACATTAAGACAATGACCGAACCACCAAGCTCGATCGGGTACCTGTGGCTAATCTGAATTTGTAACATTCCTCATCAAACGCTAATGTCAACATTTCCCTGCAAGCAGTGACCTTTTCCTGGAATTCCTTTAGCTATTCTTCACTTTTAGCAGAGCCCGGTTCTCTATATTATGAAGAGCATAAATAATGAAATGAAAAATCTCTCCCATTGTTTCCCCTCTGCTATCAAAAGGCACATATTTATTTAACTACCCAGTGATTTAAAACAAAATATGAAAAATAACTTCATAAAGTTTGGCAATTTTAGTATATTGCCTCAAGTTAATTTCATTAAGTTGACTAACATTCAAACAAATCCACCGAAGGAATCTGCAAAAAAACATTAACTTCTGTTCGCAGAAATGTCCCTTTTTCAATCATAAATTAAAATAGATCATGTCTAGCAACTGAAGCTGAGGAACACCCCTATCAATTCTCTTATCCACAGTGGGATAGTCTGACTAACCCATGCTATACAGGGGAGTACAGTAAGAAGTCTCACAACATCAGGTTAAAGTCTAACAGGTTTATGTGGTAGCACAATCTTTCGGAGCGCTGCTTGTTGAAGGTACTGTTGAAGTGGAAATTTTCTTGCTTCTTGACTGTGATAGAAAAATTCAACAAAGTTCATTCCGACAAAATAACTAGCTTTTATTTACGAAAGACTGCGTGCAGTATTGGCTGAAAACTTGAGTTCAGAGAGCAGTTGGTACAACTTGCTAATTCCTTCTCAAGTCCGCGCTTACAGAAAGAAACAGTTCAGTATTTAGACATAATCATTATCAGTTTGCGTGACCAGAGCTTATTCAGGAATTCGATCAGTAATGGAATCATAAGCAATGTCATTAATCATGGCACAACCTGCTGACCTCCTAGAACTCTTTGTCTCATCATTCATACCCTTATCTTGCCCTTTGATGTAACAGAAGAAGGTCGGTGACTCCTTCATCCCTCACCTTATCTTGTTTTATTTACTCATACAGCCCTAGGTTATGGGGAGTCAATCTTATCAGGCCTTACAGAGGTCAGGCATTTTGGAATAGCTTGACCTTCTCTGGTCTTATTCACGCCTTAAGTTATGCGGAGTCAGCCTTATCAGGTTTTACAGAGGTCAGGCATGTCTTAAGTTATGCGGAGTCAGCCTTTCTTATATTGCACCAAATAGTTGACCAATTTTCCCATCATGCCATTGCTCAGTTCGTACAACTTCACATTACCACATGTTGGCCTATATCGCAAGGGGGATAGAATATAAAAGCAGAGATGTCTTGCTGCATCTGTACAGGGCATTGGTGAGGCCGCAGCTGGAATACTGTGTGCAGAATTGGTCCCCTTATTTGCGGAAGGATATATTGGCCTTGGAGGGAGTGCAGAGAAGGTTCACCAGGTTGATACCATAGATGAGGGGTGTTGATTATGAGGAGAGACTGAGCAGATTGGGTTTGTACTCGTTGGAATTTAGAAGGCTGAGGGGGGATCTTATAGAGACCTATAAGATAATGAAGGGGCTGGATAGGGTAGAGGTGGAGAGATTCTTTCCTCTTAGAAAGGAAACTAGAACTAGAGGGCACAGCCTCAAAATAACGGGGCGTCAGTTTAGGACAGAGTTGAGGAGGAACTTCTTCTCTCAGAGGGTGGTGAATCTCTGGAATTCTCTGCCCACTGAAGTGGTGGAGGCTACCTCGTTGAATATGTTTAAATCACGGATAGATGGATTCCTGATCGGTAAGGGAATTGGGGGTTATAGGGTTCAGGCGGGTAAGTGGAACTGATCCACTTCAGATCAGCCATGATCTTATTGAATGGCGGGGCAGGCTCGAGGGGCTAGATGGCCTACTCCTGCTCCTATTTCTTATGTTCTTAAGTTCACATAAACCTGTTAGACTTTAACCTGATGTTGTGAGACTTTTTACTGTGCCCACCCCAGTCCAGCGCCGGCATCTCCACACCATATGGGGGAATGACATTTATTTCACATCTATCAGCATTCAGAATTCCTCCTGGCTGTTGGCTTGTTTATGTTGCTGGACGGTTTCAGCATTGGGTTGGTAATAAAAATAGCCTGCCGGGTCCTGTCCTTCCCACTTCAATCGTGGTGTCATTTTGAGCTTTTACTGGAACTTATGTAGGTAACAATGATTTGCACATATTGACTTATATGTATACATGTTTGAGTGTCAATCTAGTTACACCCATGAGAACTACTCAACCAGTAGCTAAAGGAGATTGCTTATGGGGTCCATGGCTGTCTCTGATGCCAGAGATTTGATAAACTCTTTGACTTCAAAATATTCAAAATCCGAAGTGGCTCTTTATCTACCAGTTTTCTGCATGTACTATGTGAATTATTTTCATAATTTTGGTTCCTGTTTGTTACTTTGCAATTGAGAGAGATGTTGAAGAGTATGAAAGATGAGTTCCCCTACTTGCATATGATCACTAATACTTTCATTCAAGATGAGACCAGCAGTGTGAAATTGCTATGCAGTTCCAGTCCACTTGCATATCTCCTGGGCCCTTCCAAATTATAGTATGCACTCACTCATGCTCACTGTTTCTTATCTTGGCTGTGACCTCCTTCTCTGCAAGACCATTGTAAAAATGAATGTCACACAGCTTTGTATTGTGCTCATCCAATACTGCTGTCTGTTTTGTTCCCTTTAGATGTGGAAGCAGAGGTCAGATCCTGTCCTACACATACACCTGCGGAGGTGGGCAGACCTAATGGTCATAGCACCATTAGATGCCAATACTCTAGGAAAAATAGCCAGTGGAATCTGTGACAATTTATTGGTGAGTAGACCTGGAAATTGATCCTGAATCTAGTTAATAAGCTTCCTTTCCACATTTAAAGAAAGAAAGGCTTGCAATCATAAAACATTTTTATCAACCTCAGGACAGCGCAAAGGGTTTTCTGGTCAGTGAAGTACTTTTTGAAGTGTAGAAAATGCAACAGCCAATTTGTGGATAGCTAACTCTACTGTTAGCTGTTCTACTAACAGTCATGTGATAATGACTAGCTAATCTTTACTTGTGATGCTGATTTAAGGATAAATATTAGCCAGGACACCAGTGATAGCTCCTTTGCTCATTTTGAAAACTAAAACGGAATCTTTTACATCTACCGTAGAAAGGTCTTTGGTTCAATATCTCAGGATGCAACTAATACGATGGGCAGGATTCTCCGGCCTCCCAGCTGTGTGTTTCTCCGTGACGTGCCGTTCACTGGCAGCGGGATTCTCTGGTCTCGCCGCTTACCAGTGAAGCCACCCCACGCTGCCGGGAAACCCACGGGCGGAGGAGCGCTGCCGGCAAGATCAGAAATCCCACTGGCGTGAACAGCGGAGAGTGGATTCTGCGATAACATCCTGTCAATTCAGATTGCCTTTCGAAAGGGGTTGTGCCGGAAGCAATAAATTTTGTTGACAGTAAAATAAATATTGTCTGAGCTCAGTGCAATATACTCTTTCCTCCTCACGAACCAGTTCCTTGAAAATAAATGACTCAGATTTTGCTTTTGAGATCAAGTTGACCAACTCTACATTTTTTGGAGACTGTTCAATAAACACTTTTTTCCTAAACAGCCTTTGTTTTTAGATAAGGTTTCAAATAATGGGATTTTGCATCAAACATTGTTTTTTGTTGCCCAATCCAAATCACTTTTGATTACAAAACATTGCACAACATGTAATTCTTCCAGGGGAAGGAAAGAACCGGAGAAGTGCACTAAAGCATTTTGTCATTTACGTTTCTGAAGTATTACAATATGCAGATTGAAATATTACCAAATGTAAGCAATTGGCTTTTCTGAAAAGTTGCGAAAGTTTGGTGTTGAAACTTTATCTATAGGATGTGGAAAAGATTGAAAGGGTGCAGAGGAGATTTACAAGGATGTTGCCTGGATCGAGTGGCATGCCTTATGAGGATAGGCTGAGGGAGCTCGGTCTTTTCTCCTTGGAGAGACGTAGGATGAGAGGAGACCTAATAGAGGTGTATAAGATGTTGTGAGGCATAGATCGGGTGGACTCTCAGAGGCTTTTTCCCAGGGTGGAAATGGCTGCCAAGAGAGGACACAGGTTTAAGGTGCTGGGGGGGTAGGTACAGGGGAAATGTTAGGGGGAAGTTTTTCACACAGAGGGTGGTGGGCGAGTGGAATCGGCTGCCATCAGTGGTGGTGGAGGCAAACTCAATAGGGTCTTTTAAGAGACTCCTGGATGAGTACATGGGACTTAATAGGATGGAGGGTTATAGGTAGGCCTAAAAGGTAGGGATATGTTTGGCACAACTTGTGGGGCCGAAGGGCCTGTTTTGTGCTGTAGTTTTTCTATGTTCTATATGAGTGTCCGCACTACTGTTAAACTATTTGACTTGTACCCTTTTGTCTGTAGCCAAGCAGGACTAACCACTGCTTTACACTACATTACATTGAAATAGAATGTAGTTTATCTGTCCTTACCACTCAGGTCCAGATGTACCTTGGCGTTCTGTCTGATAGCAAATTGCATTCTTGTTGTCCAGAAGCTTGGGTATTAGAGATCAATGAAAGCTTTACTTTATTAACACAAAGATAATATTTTCTTTCCTTTGCGAGGGTATGTTTGGCCTTTGGGCCTATACTGGGGCAGAAGTCCAGCCTGTTATGCCTGGAGCATTAATAGCCAGTGGCTTTGGGGTCCTCTGTATACCGTCCAAAATTAGCTGCCAGAAGGTTTCAAGGACAGAAACTTTGTGGCAAGAGGGAAGGACAGGTTCGCTTCTGTTCTTGGCTTCCCTATGACATGCTGTCTGCTCCTCTCAGCTCCTCCTATTGCCGGACGCAAGCTGACTATCTGCTTCTACTGGGCGGGTTTCCTAACCAGTGCCTGCTCAGTGCAGCTGCAGAAGAATGAGCTGCAGGCCTGTTAGGCCAACTTAAATGCCCTTCGACTTAGTGGGGTTCATGTGAAAGCTCTGGAAAGTGGTGGAACCCGGTGTAACTGGTTTCTGCCCCTTTTTCCAATATTTTGCATCCAGGAACTGAGTTTATTCCGTGGATAAGAGCATACACTTTAAAATGACCACCTTCATTTATTATTTGTTTCCCTCCAAGGTATCCATGGGATATTTTCTCCACAAAGGTCATTGGAGAAATGCCTCATGCTGTTGTTAAGGGTAATTAGGAATGGGCAACAAAACCTAGCTTTGCCCACAACGTGTGGAAGAATAAGAAAAAACAACTTTGCAAAGATACTAAGAGATTGCACCATTTGAACTCTTGTGTTGCTAAGATTGTGATCTAAAATGATGGCATATACTTTTGACAACATCTCACTACCTTTTGATTTCCGATTTATTTCACTGGTATCTTCCTCATTTCACTTCTCATTTTCTTTTGCTAACTACTTGTTTTTTTTGGCTTTATTCGCTTTTTTTCTGCCTTCCTTCCTTTTTCTTTGCAATGTAATCTTCCAATTTTGCTTATTACTCCTTTTGGTTCCCTTTTTTGAGTCTTCCTTCCTGCCATTTCCCTGGCATATATTCTTGTCTGTTTTACTTATGACATAGGCTGTGAAACCTAGCACTTTATAGCCTATCCCCAATAACGCATATAGAAAGTGAAAAATATTAAAGATTACTTTAGTAGTCCTTCCTCAACTTTTTGCTGAGTTTGATGCGGTTAATGGTATCTATCTCCTTTGCCATCTGTCCACTGTCTCCGAGCTTTGTAGCACTTTCTTCTTGGAGAACTATTTCAATCCGTCCAACAGTATGTCCATCCCTCTTCCAACCCTACATTGTTATCTTGTGAAGTGCTCTTAAGGACCCACCATTTGCTCTGCTTCCTCATACAAGTGCCCCTTAGTGACAGCATTTGTAGACACAGGTCACTTTCCATATGTATATTGGCACTCTGCTCCACCCATCCAGCACCTTAACCCCATGATCACCTTTATGCCTTCAGATTACCTTTCTATATAACTATGGAAGAATGAAATTCTTAAGATAAGAATTAAGTTAACGTCAGGAAGGCTAATGTCACATCTTTCAGGCCCCATTGTCAACTCCACTCCCTTACCTCTAACTCTGCCCCTTTCCCTGACCACTGGTTAGGTTGAAAAATACAAGACCTTGGTACCTTGTTCAACCCACAGCTGAGCTCAGCAACATTTCCTTAACCATCATTAAGACGTAAAGTCCAAATCTCTGAATATATGATTTCTCCAGTGCCTTAATAACGTCCTACCCTCCACCCTATTAGAATGCTAACTGATTCAAAACATTGTAATCTCTGTGCCCTCTTCCTCCTGCCCTTGTGGAGCCATATTGGTTTCCTGTTACACAACACATCAAACTTAACCTTGTCTTCAGAGCTTTACCTACACTCTGTAACCCCATCCTGCTTTATGTTTTCCACATTCTTTACCTCTTCAACCCTGGCCTTTTATGCCTCCTTCCTCTCTTTGCCTCACCATTGGTGTAGAGCTGTCAGCCAGCTCTCCCTCCCTAAACTCCTCCAGCTCACTATTCATTCTTCAAAAACCTTCTCAAAACTCTTCTCTTTGACTAATTTTCCTTGGCCACTTGCAATATAATTATTGTCCATTTCTCTTTCATCTCTTTCCCTCCATCTCTCTGCACCCTTTAGATGTGCTCTACTTTACAGGATGTTAAAGATTATTTATTTATTTGTCACAAGTAGGCTTACATTCACACTGCAATGAAGTTACTGTGAAAATCCCCTAAAATAACAAGTTGTTGCCGAGGAGTGTGTTGTGTCAGAGACTTTAACATTAAATAGCAATGCCCTTTGTTTTTGTAACCTTAGACTTGAAACCAAGTTTATACATAGAAAGAACCTATTATTTCTGGTGTTTTTTTTGCCTAAACAATACAAAACTGATCCCACTGGACTGCTCTCCTTATACTCTCACATCTTTCATTACTTCATGTTTTGATCCACTTTTTAGAAATTCAATTACAGGATGTGGGTGTCACTGGCTGGGACAGCATTTATTGTCTATACCTAACTGCTCTCCGTTTCAGAGAGCATTTGAGAGTCAACCACATTGCTGTGGATCTGGGGGTCACGTGTAGGCCAGACCGGGTAAGGACGGCAGATTTCCTTGTCTAAAGGACATTAGTGAACCAGATGGGTTTTACGACATTCAACAATGGTTTAATGGTCATCATTAAATTTTTAATTCCAGATTTTTATTGAATTGAAATTTCATCGCCTACTGTGCCCCAGATCTTGGGTCTCTGGATTACTAGCCCAGTGACGTTACCACTATGCCACTGCTTCCCTGTCCATCCCTCTAAGTATTTTATAGGTTTCAATGAGCTCATCTCTCATTCTTTGCAACTCTAGGGAATACAGGCTTAGTTTCCCCAATATCTCTCCATAGGAGAGTCTTGCCATCCTCGGAACAAGTCTGGTGAACCTTTGTTGCACTCCCTCTGTGGCAATAATATCCTCCCTAAGGTAAGGGGACTTTACAGTACTCCAGGTGTGGCCTGACCAAAGTTCCATTCAATTGAAGCAGGACTTTGCTACTGAGAATGGGCTGTTTCTAGGAATAACCTTTGTATTTTTCGATGCAGTATACTTTGCTCCCTAATCTTGTGAGCACCTGATTTATTGATTTGCTTGAGAGGCTTTTTAAAAAGCTGAGGACACAGATCCAGAGAGAGTCCAGCAGCAGAAAGATGGGGACCTCTGGCAGTGGGACAGTGTGAAGAAAGGTTATTATTTTAAAATGATTAAGGTATCCCCATCGGAAGGGCCATGGTCCCTTCATTTTTGTAAGCTTGTTCCTATTGGCAAAGGACAGCACCTTCGACTGTACGGCACCCAGTTAAACCCCGACTGCTCTCTCAGGTGGATATAATTGATTCCGTGGCTGAATCAAGTCACTGAAGCAGATTATTTAGTTACTGTTACACTGCTGTAATGAGAGCTTGCTGCGCACAAATTAACAGCCCCCTTTCCTATATTAAACCTTTTGGGATGTCATGAAAGGCATTGTTTGAACGTATGAATAAGTTACTTCGTCTTTTACAGATTTAGCAATTTTGGTTTTTGCATTGATGATAAATATATTAGTGCAAATTTTGTTTGGCCCCATACCCGTGGAATTCTCTTGGTCTAGAAAGAAGAGGTGGAGACTCATGCTGGAATTTTACCGCCATGCCTGCCCTGGAATCGGGGCGGGCGCAGCTTGCAGAACGGAATTCTCCATTGGCATAGGGCGGGATTTTTCGAACCTCGCCTGAGCGAGGTCATAAAATACCGGCCTCAATGTCTGCCCTGCCTATGCTTCCCCCCCCGCGTGATGTTTGGGCTTCCCATAGGTGTGCAACTGTGTCTGCACCTGCACTCTGTAGGAAGCACAGGCCCAGCTTTTGTATTTTAATGAGGCAGGATGGAGTCCTCTTGGCCTCCTATTTAATTTTCTAGTGATTCTTACACCTCAGCACAGGAGTGCCCCATCAAAATCTGCTGCCATGGCCTGGTCCTATAACCTTGCCATACGGAGCGCCTGCAGCTGAAGGCAGGCAAAACATTTATGGTTTATTTCCACTTCTAATTCCCCTGGATGCTCTGTACGTTTTGGGGTCTGCGCGACCACAGCACCCAGGAGTGTAGCTGCAGCTCTGAGGCCAGAGTGATGCTGAAGTTTCCAGACACCTCAGTTTCATGGCTCACCCAGAGTCATGCAGATGCCCCAGAATAATAAAACCCTGGACCTTAGATCTATGATATTTTTAAACGTGTAAATCCAAGTATTGATTTCTATAGATGAAATGGTTGAGTTTTAAATAAAGATGAACAGGGCTGCAGTTACATTCTCACAGAATCATCCATGATCATTGTAGAGTTGATTTAAAGGCTGCTTATTTCACACCAACATTGTGGTTACCGTGCAAATATTGGAGGAGCAAAAAAAAGACAGAGGAAGCTATTGCCTTAAAGGTGCTGCACACCAGTCAGGCACCCATTGAGGAAATTGTCCCTGCGTAGCGCAAAGTGCGTCATAAAGTACAAAGTGAAGTGGAGCAACACGTTTCTGGAAGTCCTTGCTTTGGTGTCTCATTGGATTCCGGCCATGTTAACATTATAATTATAGCTTTGGCAAGACCTGAAAATCATTTACATGAACGCGACGGCTGCCAGGTAAATGCACCCTTGGCTTTAGTCTGCCTAAACGTAGCTGGTCTAGTGCACACCCAGACTGAAACCTGAACCATTTCACCTGTAGGAATAAAGAATTAGGTTGAACGCATTAATATTTTAAAAAGAGATTTCAAGGATCTGCTCTTGGAGGAGGGAATAGTTGGGTTAAAGGTGAAAGAGCTGCTGAAGAAAGTATTGATCTGAAATCTCTGATCAATAAAATTTAATTTAAAAAAATTATTAAACTACTTTCTGCCAGAAGAGGCCAGTCTTTCTTTGACATTAACTCACAGCTCTTTCAGTTGACTAGGTTAGCTTGTCTAATTTTAGAACTTGGTCCTTTTGGCACTGTACTGCCTGTGCCAGTCAGACCACACAATTGCATGAGCCCCTGAACATGCTTCCTGAACTTCTTAACCACCTTCTGTGATGTGCTCAATTTGTGTGGCCTTCTCTGCCTTAAATGTAGGCAAATGATAAACGGTTGTTTTTCAGGAAGGTGAACTGTTCAAGTGCAGGCATTTAAAATCATAAAATAATATCGGACTGAAGCAGGCAATTTGGCTGCCATGCCTGGGCCAGCTCTCTGAGTGAAATACCAATTAGGCCCATGGTCCTGCAAATATCTTTGAAAGTAATTGGGCTTGCAATGCAAAAGCGTTTGTGTCACCAATTGAAAAGGACCAAGAGTGAGCAAATTGTTACAAGTAGAATCATCGAATCCTACAGTGCAGAAGGAGGCCATTTGGCCCATCGATTCTGCACCAGCCACTATCACTCCCAAGCCCTATCCCCACAACCCCATGTATTCACCCTAGCAAGTCTCCCTAACACTATGGGCAATTTAGCAATCCACCTAACTTGCACATCTTTGGACTGTGGGAGGAAATCGGAGCACCCGGAGGAAACCCACGCAGACACAGGGAGAACGTGCAGACTCCGCACAGACAGTGACCCGAGGCCGGAATCGAACTCGGGTCCCTGACGCTGTGAGGCAGCAGCGCTAACCACTGTGCCACCGTGCCACCACAATATATTTCAGCCAATTAAAGCCAAGGTGTTGTAAATTAAATAAAAGTACCTTTGGTGTAGAGGGAGCCCATGCTGGTTGCACATCAGTGTGTGCATCCAAAATCATTTATCTCTTCAAATGATATCTGGTATGTAAGAACTTGATGCACCCCAGCTAATCAAACTGGTGAATATCTGATTCCTGATGAGGTCCAATCCAAGAACAGAGGGAGTCATGAGTTTGATAAAAGTTTTCAACATTTACTCAAATCTGAATAGCTGCTGGGTAACCTTAGTTGCAGTTTGCTTATACTCCGAAACGTGAACTCATGCTCAAATATACCAATCTGCACATGACCGAAAATCGTGCTGTTAGTCCGATGGCAACTATTTTCACCATCTCGGGGCTTTTGTAACTTACTTGGTATGACTAGTTTCCACTATTGACCTAGTTGTACTCTGAGCAGAGCCTCAGATAGCTTTGACAAAGGGTCATCTGGACTCGAAACATCAGCTCTTTTCTCTCCTTCCAGATGCTGCCAGACCCGCTGAGATTTTCCAACGTTTTTTTCTCTTTTGGTCTCGGATATCTGGCATCTGTTATTCTTCCTTGTATTGCTCAAGGTCCCTTTTAGTTGTTAGTCATCCTTCATATAAGCACCAATTCCTTCTCTCTCCATGTCAGAATTTTGAATGTTTGCCTCTCTAAATATGTTTTTTGAGTTAGACATTAAACCTAAGGCCTTGTCTGCCCTTTTCAAGTGGATGTAACAGATCCTTGATATTATTGTGGAGAAGAATGGTGTCCCGGCTGACATTTAATCCTCAAGCCAAAAACGGATTATCTGGTTCTTATTGCATTACTTTTGTGGGAGTTTGCTGTGAGCAAATTGGCTGCCTCATTGTCTACGTAACAACAGTGACAATGTTGAAGTGTAACTTTTTTCCTGCAAATTACTTGTAAAAGACAGACTTTACAAATTCGTTCTTGTCAAAATAACAAGCATTTAATAACGAAGCTCTGCATGCAGAAGATGGAGAAGACTTGATGTCAGAGAGCAGTTGGTACAGCTGCTAATTCCTCCACCAAGTTCGCACCTAGCCCCAGAAACAGTCCACAATTTATGCAAAATCAGTATCAGGTTTTGTGACAAAGGCTTACGCGGGAAAATGAGCAATAAAACAATTAGTAACAACATCAATACAAGTGGCATCTCACCGTGACCTCCGAGGCCCCTCGGTCTTATCAGTAATAACATTATCTTGTCCTTTGAAGGAACAAAATGGTTCGGTGACTCCCTCACCTCCGACCTTATCTTGTTTATGTATGTAGTTCTAAAGTATTTCTTAAAACACCCTGAGATCAGGCCAGTTGGCCTTGTTTTATGTATGTAGTTCTAGGGCACTTGTCAAAACACCCTGAGGTCAGGCCAGTGGGCCTTATATTGTTTTATTACTTCCCTTCCCTAAGATAAGCAGAGTCAGCCTTAGTTTGACCGTACTAGTTTGGGCGAGGGTCAAATGGTTTAGCAGCTGCTTTGTTCTGTGGTTCTTTTAGTATCACCTCGAGCAAGTAGCCACTTTTCCCATCATGTTATTATTAGTTTGTACCATATCACAACTACACTTTAACAGTACTCCATTGGCTGTATATTACTTCGATATGTCCTGAGTTTGTGAAAGTTGCTATATTAATGCAAGTCATACTTGGGTAGGGTTCTGAAGAATGTGGAGGAACAGAGAGATCTTGGGGTTCATATCCATAGATCTCTGAAGGTTGCCACTGAAGTGGATAGAGCCGTGAAGAAGGCCTATAGTGTGTTGGCGTTCATTAACAGGGGGTTTGAGTTTAAGAGCCGTGGGGTTATGCTGCAACTGTACAGGACCTTGGTGAGACCACATTTGGAATATTGTGTGCAGTTCTGGTCACCTCACTACAAGAAGGATGTGGAGACACTGGAAAGAGTGCAAAGGAGATTTACCAGGATGCTGCCTGGTTTGGAGGGTAGGTCTTATGAGGAAAGGTTGAGGGAACTTGGGCTTTTCTCTTTGGAGAGGAGGAGGTTGAGAGGAGACTTGATAGAGGTTTATAAGATGATGAGGGGGATAGATAGAGTGAACGTTCAAAGACTATTTCCTCAGGTGAATGGAGCGGTAACTAGGGGGCATAACTATTGGGTTCATGGTGGGAGATATAGGAAGGATGTCCGAGGTAGGTTTTTTACTCAGAGAGTGGTTGGGGTGTGGAATGGACTGCCTTGCAGGGATAGTGGAGTCAGAAACTTTAGAAACATTTAAGAAGCTATTGGTTAGGCACACGGAGTACTTCGGGATGATAGGGAGGAAATAGCTTGATCTGTTTCAGACAAAGCTTGGCACAACATCGTGGGCCGAAGGGCCTGTTCTGTGCTGTACTGTTCTATGTTCTATACATTTCATTTTATGTCAGAATTGTTGCTGTTACAATCTCATTGGAGCAGTTATATCAGCAGTATTATGCTGCAAATGCATACAATTTAATTGACATGGGAATTTGATCCTATCCAATACAGTTCAAACTTTGTAGGAACTTAAACTTAGTTAGCTTCCCACATTGCCAGATGCTGGAGCCTATTTTTTTATGTAGACTAGTGTCACTTGTTCCAAGGGGAGTTTGCAATATTGAAGTGTTATGAACAGCCAGCTTTCTTTTCTCACTACCTGTCTGTAAACAGAAAGGTCTTATTATTTCCTTCTGTTTCTATTAATAACCCCACAGCAAAGTTAAGATAGGAAAAACTCAGAGGGTTAGTTTATTTACACACACAAAATGTGGGAAGTGGATGATTGCTATGTTGCCACCTGTGCACTCATATAGTAAGAGAGGGATACAAAAAAGTCTGGAATCCAGAACCAAAGTCCAGTGGTGTATTCCTCCCTTCGGAGATTGACAGACCAAACTGATGCTGGATATATTACTTTTCCAGTAGAGTTGGCTTCCACAATGAGATAGGCATGTAGAAATGAATTAGTCTTGTAGGTGATGATATAGGAGTCCCAGTGTCGCCGGGCATTCTAACCTGGACAGAGCCTCCTTTCTGTGCCGCTGCTAGTAGATGATAAAAATGGCAGACTGAGTAATGTTAGTACCACAAGGCAATAGTACTGATTCTACCAGCTAGGGGATCATGTCACATGACTCCCATCTTTCTGCTTTGATTTTAACAAAAAGTGCATATCCCGTTGTTTGAGATTGTTAATGTTTGAATTATTACATCTTAAAGGGAGGTTGTGGGGTCATTTGTCCTGGCAGACAAATGGACTCCAGTTGACCAGGCCTGGTTTATGAAATGTAGATTGCTTTTGTATAGTTCCATTTGAATTTGGTCTCTGCAGTCCACAGGGAATCATTAGGATCTCTTCAGAGATAATGTGTCAGATTCTGTGAACCTGCCACATTAGCTCTTATTGTTGAAGTGTCACAGATAGACATAGCTTCAGCTATTTTAAGGAGTCTTTGTCCAGTTTTTAACATTTTAGAAATTAACCACAAGGATATCTCTATGTATTATAAAAATATAGAGTGGGGTCCTAATCCCCCAGACCGCAGGAACTGTAAAACAAACATCATATTTGTGAGTTCTTATGCATCTGCTACTCTTCTGTTGTAAGTAGACATTTGCTCTATTACCGTCTCAAATGCATGGTGTTCTGTTGGTTTGTCTGATTGGCTGTCCAGTGGATCCTGATTTCCCCCATTGGATCCCAATTTATGAATTTTAATGTAGTAGTTCAATTAATCACCTGTATTCGGTTAGTTCTGTAAAATATATCTTTGAGACTGCTTGAAGTTATTCTTTCATGGGATTCCTAGATCCACAGATTTTCACCTTCTCATTAAGGCTTCACAAGGCAGTGCCAATTTGGAGTGCCTGGGCAGTTCTGGACCCTTAGTTCAGACTAGTTACAAACCACGATAGATATGGGCATGCTGTTCCAGTGATCACTCTTAACACCAGCTTGCGACCCTCCAGTTGACTGCTGCACTGTCTTTTGCTGTGTTCTATTGGCTGTAGTTTATGTTCTTCCTGCTCATCATCTTTGAACTGTGCGCTGAAACGTCCCGAACACTTTTTCTTTAGACCCAGTCAGTGTGCATGATTCGTGGTGTTTCTGAGCTCTTATTGGTTCAGGCAGCACATGGTCAGTCTCTGATTGGTTTCTTAAGGGTCATTTCCTGTTACCTCCTGACTGGCGTCTGTTACTTGTCGGGTGTCCCTCTCGTTATAGTTTTTTTCCCGTTATTGCTCTACGTTTTCTGGTTTTCTTCTGAGATAACGGGGCATCTTAAGGTATTTTTGGTATTTGCTTATTTGAGATAAGAGCATGTGATGTCAGTGTACTAATGATTAACATCTGGGCCCATCATCTCAAATGTTTATTTGGTGTACTGGAAGCCTATAGAATTTCCATTAAGACTGGTGCTTATCAGCATGTTGCTAGCTTATAGTGACTGTTAGTGCTTGGAACAAAGCTAATTCAAAAGATATAATGTGACACACAGTTTTGACCTGATTTAGAGATTAAAAGTCACTTCACACCGAAAATCACCAGTGCATATGAATAACCAGTGTTTAAAGCTGAGATAATAAGATAAAGCGCCATACATGTTCATAAGTAATGATAGTCAAAAAAAAAACACATAGCTACAAAAATTGATTGCAGAACTCAGCTCTTAAAGGCACAGAACAAAAGGGTACCTACATTTGTAATATGTTTTGTTCTTTAAGGCACTATAGCTTTGTATAAGTCTAGGGTCATTTGGTGTATTTTCACCTGTCAGATTGGAATGCCTCACAGTCAAGCCTCTTATAGTGTTATAGTATCCTGTGTGACAATGATTGCACAGAATATAAGATTAGGCTAATTGATTAAAATACCTTGATCACCTAATCATAGAATCACAGAATCCTTACAGTGCAGAAATAAGCCATTCGGCCCATTGAGTCTGCACAGACAACAATCCTACCCAGGCCTTATCCCCATAACCCCACGTATTTATCTTGCTAATCCCTCTAACCTACGCATCCTGAGGTACTAAGGGGTAATTTAACATGGCAGTGCACTTAACCCGCACATCTTTGGACTGTGGGAGGAAACTGGAGCACCCGGGGAAAACCCATGCAGACAGGGAGAATGTGCAAACTCTGCATAAGCAGTGACCCAAGCCAGGAATCGAACCTGGGTCCCTGGCGCTGTGAGGCAGCAGCGCTAATCACTGTGCCACCGTGCTATCTGTGACTAAACTACAAGCTAATTCTTGGAATTATCTTGCTGTTGATCCACAAGGTTGTTTATATCCACAAGCTCTTAGAATGTAGATTTCTCCTGGTTTTACAGCCTTGCTCAGGAATCTCAAAGATCACATTTTAAACCGATATTGCTTGCTTATCTCTGCTTCTGCAGGATTTGTGCCAGGCTCCTGTTTATGGCTGGTCATTCATTCCAAGCATCTCTTTTCAAACTTGACCAGACAAAGGTCAGCAGCTCCCCTAACCTCTGCATTCCTCCTGCTTTTACATACTCCAGCAGAGCTTGCACATTTAACAGGATTCGTACATTGACCAAATTAACAATATGCATTGCTTCTTGGACCTTTCATAGGTCATAAATAAAACAAGAAACAAAGCTCACATAAACCTGTATAGATCAGTGGAATTTGCTTTTGACTTGCTCCAGGTTCAGCAATAATCTGACACCCTTGTTTTAGTCTCTAGAAAGGTCCTCTTTCCATATACGTTATTCATTGCACCTTTAAAAATTATTCCTATATATTTGTACACCTTACAGAATCCATGTCCTGAACTTAGCACATATCTTTTCTCATACCTACTAATCTGGATTGACAACAGATCCTTTTTAAATAAATCATGGAGTTATCAAATGGTCATGAGTTTGCATTAATAATCTGATTTGAGGTGTTAGAATATGTGCTTGTGCCTGCATAATGGCTGGACACAGTATCTGCAGATCAGCAACACTGGCAAGTTCGGAGGTATTTATACAGCAGTTAAGCATGAAGTCTAAGGGTGGATAGAGCCGGTTGTATCTATTAAATCAGGTGGGAAAAAGGTAGACTCCCACACTCTGTGGAATACTTGGCAGAACTGTGCGTACCTTGCACAGCACACTCCCAGCCTCCAGGTCATTACTATATTCAATGCAAATTTGCAACTACATTCTTCTGAGCATTCTTCATTCAGAAGTTATATTCACTTCAGTGATTCACTAATTGACCAAGACCCTTTTAAAATAGTTGGTCTTGAACGTCAACGTCAGTTGTTAATCCACTAAAACATAATCAGGAAGCTAGGCTTTATTTTCCTCCACCCCGCTCCCTGCTGTCCGGTTTAGAGACACTAAAACCAAACTTCTGACTGATAGCTCACTGGGAAGATTATGTAATTTCTTCCCAGCCCACAGGGTAATCTGGCAAAACTCAAGGTTGTCCATCTAACATTGCATCTCATGTTGTTCAGCTTTTCATGAAGTGCGATGCAGGGGCCACTGCCCTTGTTAATGGAGTGTTTGATTAGTTTTTCCCCTTGCCATCTTATTAACGTTCGTTCTAACAGTTGTTTATCCAGCCTCTTTTTACAGAGAAAGAGTAAATGGGCCTACAATTGGCTGCTTTGGGAAAAGTCTGTTTGACAAACCTTTAGACCAGTGGTTCCCAAAGGGTGCGGCGCGCCACACTGGTCGAGAGAGGATGGCAAGTGTGGCGGGAAGATTCAAGGACAATCAAAGAAACATTTAAACACGGATAGATATTTTTCCAAAGTGAGAGCAAGAGCATCAAGTGATGCTGAGGACGATGTCCCATGATCATATTATAAAGTAGTTGTGTTCTATGTTATGAATCAAGCACTGCTAGGAGTTTTTTTTTGTTTTTGAATGTATTTCTTATCAATAAAAAATTCGGTGTGGCGCGAGCAAATTTTTATTCCGAAAGTGCGACCCAGTGAAAAAAGTTTGGGAACCACTGCTTTAGACTATGTGAGTAGTCAGAAATAATTCTGTTCTTAATTTTGTAGTTATTGATGCTTTGGACCTTTCCCCAACCATTTTTTTGTATGCTTTCTTGAAGCAGATCAAATCTACTATGATTTGAAATTTGCCATTTTAAGATTAGCGTGCTGAGTTTAACAAGTTTTAAAATTCTTTGACGGGATGTGGGTGTTGCTGGCTAGGCCAGCATGTTTTGCCTATCCCTAATTGTTCTTGAGAAGGTGATGGTGAGCATCTTCTTGAATCGCTGCAGTCCATGTGGTATAGGTACACCCACAGTGCTGTTAGGGAGGGAATTTCAGGATTTTGACCCAGTGAAAGTGCAGAAACAATGATATATTTCCAAGTCAGGGTGGCTTGAAGGGAAACTTCCAGGTGGTGATGTTCCCATGTGTCTGCTGCATAGATAGTAGTGATCGTGTGTTTGGAAGGTGTTGTGTAAGGAGTCTTGGTGAGTTCTTGCATTGCACCTTGCAAATGGTTCATACTGCTGCTACTGTGCGTCAGTGATGCAGGGAGGAAACTTCACTCCATTGTTTAATGTAAACCTACTTGTGACACTAAATAAACTTTAAAAAAACTTTAACCTTTATTGACAATGGAACACACATAAAGGGATTCTCTGAAGATATTTTTGTTAGAAATATGCCCAACCATGGTGACTAGGGGATTTTCACAGTAACATCATTACAGCATTAATGTAAGCTTACTTGTGACAATAATAAACTTTAATTTTAAACTTTCATCATCAGACCAATGTGTACAGACTAAATCTATTAGTCAGAATTTATTTGTGTAAAAAAGTAAAGTGTTATAACAAGACATGGTATTAGCACAGAACATGGTAAAAATTGGAATAAAAGTAAAGTAACAGGCGCCAGAGTGTGGTGACTAGGGGATTTTCACAGTAACTTCATTGCAGTGTTAATGTAACCCTACTTGTGACTAATAAATAAACTTTAAGATGAAGTGAGAAATGAAATAAGGGAAGCAGAGTCTGAGAAAAGACCAGCAGCCAATATAAAACGGATTCCAAAAGCCTTCTATAGCACATAAGTAGAGAATGGGTTGGTGGTAAAAGGAGGAATGGGATTGATTCAGATCCAAGAAAAGGGATGTATGTATGGAGGCAAGGGTTGTTCTTAAAGTTGATAAACCACCAGGGCCAGATGCAATTCATCTAAGGTTATTGGGGAGGAATGTAAGGGTTAAAATTGTGGCAGTGTAGTCATAATCTTCCAATCCTCCGGTCAGCTTAACCTTAATAGACGGAATAGTGGGAAAAGTTTCAAAAACAGTAATTCAGGCCAAAATTAATAGTCATTTGGACAATTGCAAGTTAATTAAGGAAAGCCAGCAAGGATTTGTTAAGGGCAATTGTGTTTAACTAACTTGCTTGAGTTTTTTGATGAGTTAACAGAGAGTGTTGAGGATGATGCTGTTGACATGGTTCTCATGGGCCTCCAAAAGACATTCGGATAAAGTGCCGCATAACAGGCTCTTCCGCAAAGTTGAAGCCCAAGGAATAAGAGAGATAGTGGCAACATGGATATGAAGTTGGCCGAGCGACAAGAAACAGAATAGTGATGAATGGTTGTTTTCGGCCTGTGGAACATTTACACTGGGGTTCCACAGGAGTTGGTGTTAGGACCGCTGCTTTTGGGTTGTGAGTAAATAAATGCTTTGTTCATGCTGCCTTTGGTTCTCTAGAACCGGAAACTATCAAAACCCTTGAAGATCTTAAAGGCCTACAAAATCTCTCCTTAACTTTCTTCGATCTAAGGCGAACTTGATTTGGTCTTTGTTCTCCTTCTTTTCTCCTCTATTTGGAGATTAGGTAGTGGAAAGTTGCTTCCATTTTAACTCTCAATATATTTCAAAACTTTGGGTAAGTTTCTCTAACATATCACACTTGTGGTTCTGATAAGAAAATTCAGCTTATGCATACAATGAACGCATCTTTCTGTATTCCAAACGTACGGATCACCTCACCCCTTTCAAACCTTTCTCCTTTGAGCACTAACTCAATTCTTTGAGTCTCTCTTCACACCATTAAGTTCCAGAATTATTTTTTTCTAAATCAACTTTTGGCAATGGTTTCTGCAAAATTACAATATTTAAAATACACCAGTCCCTTTTCTCCTACTTTTTAGTCATTCTTTAGCTAATCTGTAAGCTCTAGCCCCACAAGGAGGTGCTAGTGTTATTCTATCAGATAATTAAATATTGGACTGCATGGGCGCACTCCAAAGCAGCCGTTCTTATCTAAATTTCTATCTTTGAAGCATTGACTTTCTAAATAAACTTACAAATTGGCAGTTTGGAATGGAAATCAAGTAAAAAAATATCTGTCTCTCTCACATCCTTAGTGACACTATACATTGACACTGATAACATTTGTTTACATTCTTTATATCTACAATGTAAAACAAAAAAATGAGTAGAAACTAGAAACTATCGTCATCTTAGAAACTAATTCCCAGATCTCACTACTTAATGGTTCATTCGTTTACTATTTGTGGGTTTTTTTATCGATAAATGGCCGCATGCATTTGCCTAAAAAACAACACTAACGACACTAATTCAAAAAGTGATTCATAGAACACAAAACATTACAGCGCAGTACAGGCCCTTCGGCCCTTGATGTTGCGCCGACCAGTGAAACCAATCTAAAGCCCATCTAACCTACACTATCATCCATATGTTTATCCAATGACCATTTAAATGCCCTTAATGTTGGCGAGTCCACTACTGCTGCAGGCAGGGCATTCCACGCCCTTACCACTCTCTGAGTGAAGAACCTACCTCTGACATCTGTCCTATATCTATCACCCCTCAATTTAAAGCTATGTCCCCTCGTGCTAGCTATCAACATCCGAGGAAAAAGGCTCTCACTATCCACCCTATCTAATCCTCTGATCATCTTGTATGCCTCTACTAAGTCACCTCTTAACCTTCTCTCTAACGAAAACAACCTGAAGTCCCTCAGCCTTTCCTCATAAGACCTTCCCACCATACCAGGCAACATCCTAGTAAATCTCCTCTCCACCCTTTCCAATGTATCCACATCCTTCCTATAATGCAGTGACCAGAACTGTACACAATACTCCAAGTGCGGCCGCACCGGAGTTTTGTACAGCTGCAACATGACCTCCTGGCTCCGAAACTCAATCCCTCTACCAATAAAAGCTAACGCTCCGTACGCCTTCTTAACAACCCTATCAACCTGGGTGCCAACTTTCAGGGATCTATGCACATGGACAGCGAGATCTCTCTGTTCATCCACACTACCAAGTACCTTACCATTAGCCCAGTACTCTGTAATCCTGTTACTCCTTCCAAAGTAAATCACCTCACACTTTTCAGCATTGAACTCCATTTGCCACCTCTCAGCCCATCACTGCAGCTTATCTATGTCCCTCTGTAACCTGCAACAACCTTCCGCACTGTCCACAACTCCACCGACTTTAGTGTCATCCGCAAATTTACTAACCCATCCTTCTACGCCCTCATCCAGGTCATTTATAAAAATGACAAACAGCAATGGCCCCAAAACAGATCCTTGCGGTATACCACTAGTAACTGAACTCCAGGATGAACATTTCCCATCAACCACCACCCTCTGTCTTCTTATAGCTAGCCAATTCCTGATCCAAACCGCTAAATCACCCTCAATCCCATGCCTCTGTATCTTCTGCAATAGCTTACCGTGGGGAACCTTATCAAACGCTTTACTGAAATCCATATACACCACATCAACTGCTTTACCCTCATCCACCTCTTTGGTCACCTTCTCAAAGAACTCAATAAGGTTTGTGAGGCACGACCTACCCTTCACAAAACCGTATTGACTATCCCTAATCAAATTATTCCTTTCTAGATGATTATAAATCCTATCCCTTACAATCCTTTCCAAAACTTTGCCCACAACAGAAGTAAGGCTCACTGGTCTATAATTACCAGGGTTGTCTCTACTTCCCTTCTTGAACAAGGGGACAACATTTGCTATCCTGCAGTCTTCTGGCACTATTCCTGTAGACAATGACGACCTAAAGATCAAAGCCAAAGGCTCTGCAGTCTCCTCCCTAGCCTCCCAGAGAATCCTGGGATAAATCCCATCCGGCCCAGGGGACTTATCTATTTTCACACTTTCCAGAATTGCTAACACATCCTCTTTATTAAGTTCAATGCCATCTAGTCCAATAGCCTGTATCTCAGTATTCTCCTCGACAACGTTGTCTTTTTCCTGCGTGAATACTGACGAAAAATATTCATTTGGTGCCTCTCCTATCTCTTCAGGCTCCATGCAGAACTTCCCATTACTGTCCTTGACTGGCCCTAATTTTACCCTAGTCATTCTTTTATTCCTGACATACTGATAGAAAGCTTTAGGGTTTTCCTTGATCCTACCTGCCAAAGACTTCTTATGTCCCCTCCTGGCTCTTCTTAACTCTCTAGGTCCTTCCTGGCTAACTTGTAACTCTCAAGCGCCCTAACTGAGCCTTCACGTCTCATCTTTATATGAGTCTCCTTCTTCCCCTTCACAAGAGATTCAACTTCTTTAGTAAACCACGGTTCCCTCACTCGACCATTTCCTCCCTGCCTGTTTAGAGATGCTGTTTATGGTGTGAAAATATTTGGTGTGTATGTACTGCTATTTTCCTGCTGGTTCATATTATCTTGTGCCTATTTACAGAATGGCCAATCGAGAACATCAACTTAAGCAGCCTTCCGCTTTCTAATGTTAACGTGTGAGCTCTCCTTTGTGTGGCTATTATAGTGTGATGAAGCTTGATGTGAAAGTGGGCTTTTGATTATCTTTTAAAATATAGAATTTCACTCATTGAGACCCTCGTCAGATCTGGTACTGAGGTAATGTCATCAAGCCACATTACAGTGGAAAGTTGTGCAATATAAAGGACGCTTCTTATTAATTGGGGCGGCATGGTGGCACAGTGGTCAGCACTGCTGCCTCACAGCGTCAGGGACCTGGGTTCGATTCCAGGCTTGGGTCACTGTCTGTGTGAAGTTTGCACATTCTCCCTGTGGTCTGTGTGGGTTTCCTCTGGGTGCTCCGATTTCCTCCCACATTCCAAAGATGTGCAGGTTAGGTGAATTCGCCATGCTAAATTCTCCCTCAGTGTACCCGAACAGGTGCCGGAGTGTGGCAACTGGGGGATTTTCACAGTAACTTCATTGCTGTGTTAATGTAAGCCGACTTGTAGCTAATAAATAAATAAACTTTGAATTGTCCCTTTGTTGCTACTTTGATTGCACTGCAGCAAAGTTTCTTTGATAGCACCTTCCAATCTTGCGACGTCTACCAACTAGATGGGCATGGGCAACAAACACGTGGGGACACTATCAGGAAGTTCCGCTCCAAGTCACTCCCATACTGACTTGGAACTATATTGCCATTGCTTCACTGTGGCTGGGTCAAAATGCTGGAACTTTCTCCCTCACAGCAATTTGGATGTACCGACACCACATGGACTAAGTGGTTCAAGAAGGTGGCTCACCATGATCTCAAGTGGGCAATAAATGCTGGCCTTGCCAATGATGCTCACATCCCAGAAATGAATAAAAGGAAGTGATTTTGAAATTGAGAAATATTTGACATTAGGTTTAGGATAATGTAATTATTTGTTCAGGAAATTCCAAATGATGGTGACAAAAAAATGGGTCTATTTTAACTCTGCAAGTAGATGGGTCTTGCTTGGGGTAAAATTGAGCTTCACAACACAAAAATGGATATCGTCTGAGCGCCCATCAAGAAACTGCTTTGCACAGTGATTTAATGGGAACATCTGGGTGAGGGATGGGGGCAAGCTTTAGGGCAATATTAGTAACTGTAATCTGAGTGGCTGCTTTCATCCTTCACTGTAATATCTAACTCACAAACAATGGAACTTTTTACATTGTGCATGAGCAGTTTGAAAATAGAACTGCACCTGGACTTTATATAATTCTACTATTTCATTGCACTCATTTGCACAGTCAGAAAATTTGCTGTTGATTCATTGTAAAAAGAGGATCTGAACATGCTTTTCAGCAATGGAGTAGCATGTTGGTGTGATTTCAATCACACAAACTGCTGTGGGCAAGAGCAGAGGTAACAGTGCCAGAAGTAACACCTTAATTCTCATTACCAAGGAAACCCACTGAAATTAGGTCTACGAAGAAGTTTAGCTCCTTGTAGTTCCCAATTTCCAATTTCCTCCCTCAGATAAAAATCCAGCTCTAAGAGTCTGAGAATTCAATGTTCAGATTGGTATCATACCTCTTGTCAAGCTAATGACCGAGCTTTTTTATTTAGCACTTGGTACAGAAAAGCTTCTCTGAATTTTCTCATTTATCAAAGCATATTTAGAATAAGTTGGGACTTTATTCCCTGGAGCGTAGAAGATTGAGGGGAGATTTGATAGAGGTGTATAAGATTTTGATGGGTATAGATAGAGTGAATGCAAGCAGGCTTTTTCCGCTGAGGCTAGGGGAGAAAAAAACCAGAGGGCATGGGTTAAGGGTGAAAGGAGAAAAGTTTAAAGGGAACATGAGGGGGGGCTTCTTCACGCAGAGAGTGGTGGGAGTGTGGAATGAGCTGCCGGATAAAGTGGTAAATGCGGGGTCACTTTTAACATTTAAGAAAAACTTGGACGGGTTCATGGATGAGAGGGGTGTGGAGGGATATGGTCCAAGTGCAGGTCAGTGGGACTAGGCATAAAATGGTTCGGCACAGACAAGAAGGGCCAAAAGGCCTGTTTCTGAGCTGTAATTTTCTATGGTTCTATATTAACTCCAGCTGGTTTACAGGCCAGTATTCTTTGTTTACCTTTTATTAAACTGGAGCTGTTAATATTTGTGTGGAGTTGCCGGCGTTGGACTGGGGTAAACACAGTAAGAGTTTTAACAACACCAGGTTAAACCTGGTGTTGTTAAAACTCTTACGCTGTTAATATTTGCCAGTTTGATGGTGTTGCGGGAGGAAAAGAGCTAGTAAGCTATTGCGTCTTTCATTCCTCTCGATAGACCCGATGAAATTTTGGAGTGTTTTGAAACGACCTTTTATCGCAAGCGTTAGCAAGGGATGTAGTGCTCCAGCTGGTAGCACACTAGAAAGCCCTGATCTAGGGTTACATAGACAGTTACACTTTTGGGTTCAGTTACAAGACGTTAGCATATACGAATCAAAGGTGTACATTTGTTATGGATTGTCTATGTGCAATCACGACTATTAATTAGGTTTACATCATGCATAGGGTATGAGTACAACTAACCAATTACAACATGTGCACATCTACTTAATTATAATATCCAATCAACGTAAAAGCCTGTACATGCTATCTAGTCTAATTAACTACCGGCTACAATTTGTCCTTGACATAACTTATGCCTGACTTGTGTGCATCAATTAGCCTCCCATGTCTGATGTTCCTGGTGTCTAATGAATTTTCCCAAGGTAAGAATGTTCAACAGACAAAAAGACTTTATGTGCGAGCTGTGAGTATTATTGCCTCCCTGACTTTATCTCCAGACCTTTACGTATCTGAACAATTCCACATTGCTTTACAGTCTCTGAGAGCTGCCACCCATGATGTCTCTGCCTGAGAACTAACGGCTTGCTGTTTGTGTCCTTGAGTGCTTGCTCACCACTAACAACTTGGGTGATTTCCAACCAAACTGAATTTTGTAACCCTTTCAGTAACCCTTTCAGATGGAATATGACCGAGAGCAGCTCTAAATATGCTCATTCAGAACAAGATGAATCCTGGATTCTTTCAGTGCCAGGCAAATGTAACTTACTGTTTAACCAATTAATATGATTATGCAACAAAACCATGTAGCTATAAACATTCGCATTAATGTATTACAGCATTTTGCAAAATCCTTCACATAATTGATTATCATGGAGCACTGTGACTATTTAATAGATGAATGATGGCCATTCTGCATACAGCTAGCAATGCAATGAATAATCATTTAATTTGTCTTCATCGATGGTTATGCCAGGGCAAGAAAAGTTGACTTCAAATCCATCTGATCCATCAAAGCAAATGGGGCTTCATTTTATTGAAGAATGTGCTATACCAGAATGTCATCCTAGATTATGGACTCAAATCCAGCGTGAGAATGAGCCTGCAACCAGAGGGGAACGTCAACTTTGCAAGTGCTAACTCTTTCAAAGTATTAATGAAAGAAAACTTTTGTGACTGACCCAGTTGATAATTGGACATTTGCCAGTTGCTGCTTCTTAGTTCAGTGTTTTGAGATTATTTGGGAGTCGTCAATACAAGATCTCAGTAGACATTTATTTTTGGTGGAAATTATGGGAGCCAGCAAGTTGTAGATATGTTTTGCCAATTTAAACATGCGTCTGCACAATATCTTAAGTCCTTACATCTAATGGTTGCATCAATGAGATATGACCCAAGTTTCAAGAAAATGGAATTCAAAATAATAAGCTACTGTTTGCAATGGCATTAAAATGAATGCTGCAGATTGTAAGAAACTGTAAATGAGGTCCATGAATGCAAGCTGGAAATACTCCTTCATGCCTTAAAACTGATATCTGTTGACGGGAATTAGGATTATTTCCCAGTGCTTCTCAGCCGGCATCCAGCAGTAGCAGCTTGGACATTGAATGGATACATTAATCGGCATTCTTGTTGAAGTGGGAGTTAGCTTTTTATAAGCTAATGTTGTCTTAAAAAGTGGATGAGTGGGATTCAAGTCTGAAACTCCCTTTCATTCTCAAAATGAGACTCCCAAATGGGTAACCCAGATAATAAGTATATAAAAGCTTCTGAAGACACTCCCAGCAGAATTAGGTTTGAAAAGTGAGAGGCAGAATAAAGTATCCTTCTCACGTAGTGGAATATTAATTGTTTCACACAAAGCCCTGCGTGTGTCAGTAAGTTCATTTGTCCTTGGCTAACATCATAAGCTGCAACATCACTCATGCTGCCGATTCATATTAATATTGCTGTACACTTGGGATGCTCCCACGTAATTCCCATGAGACTAGCTGGATTCCGGGTGGGGGAGATAAGCAGGCAAAACTGGGAGGCTTTGGACAATCTTTAGGAACTGCGTTCCCAGCTTGCAGCGTACTGTACTGTAGTGGTCTACAATGGTCATTTTAAAGAAACCCGGTCAAGAAGTCACTGCCTTGTAGACACTGGAGTGTTTGCAACATTTTGTAAAGCACATTGAAAAAACATTCCTTCCCATTGACATCTCAGCTACGTTGAATTGTGAGATTATTCATTAATTTGTTCAGAAAGAGCCAAAACGAACCAGTGATCATGAAGTGTTTTCTAAGAAAAGACAATATAAACAAGTGGAGTTAGATATTGTATAGTGTTTTGAAACAGGCGATTATACAGTGGACGTCACCAGAAATCTGGACTTACCAGCAACAACAGTGAGGACAATTGTTTAGAAAATGGATAAAAGAGTTTTTCAGCTAACAAGTTCCTTGGCTGCTGTTAGATTAAGTAGAAATACATAAGAGTGGAATTATGATGAGCTTTGGAAAGAACTGCTAACCATTTGGATTGAAACTCAGCAACACGTGCCTCTTAGCTTAAAACTTATTAATGAAAAGGCTAGGAGTTTTCATGGTGATCTTAAGAAAGACCACGAGTGGCACAATGATTACCACTGCTGCCTCACAGCACCAGGGACCTGGGTTTGATTCCCGGCTTGGGTCACTGTCTGTGTGGAGTTTGCACATTCTCACCGTGTCTGCATGGGTTTCCTCCGGATGCTCCGATTTCCTCCCACAGTCTAAAGATGTGCGGGTTAGGTGGATTAGCCATGCTAAATTGCCCCTTAGTGTCAGGGGGACTGGTAGGGTAAATGCATGGGGTTATGGGGATATGGCCTGGGTGGGATTATGGTTGGTGCAGACTCGATGGGCCAAATGGCCTCCTTCTGCACTGTAGGGATTCTATGATTTATGAAAGTTCAAACATAGAATAATTTAATGCTAGTCGTGGGTTGTTAGTAAGGCACAAAACTGCTAACTTGTGTTGTGAGTGGGAAGTTAGACGATTCTATAGTAAGTGGAACAGATTGCCATTTCTGAAGCTGCAGATGTGAATTCAGGATGGTGCATTGCCTTTCTGATGCCAGGTCAAGTATGTCACTGAGTGGCTGAAGATGGGTCGGGGTTGGGGGGAGTGGTGGACAGCCAGTAGTCATAGTCCCTTTTGGTGCCAATGATATAGGTAGAAAAGTGGATGTGGTCCTGCATTCAGAATTCAGGGAGTTCGGTAGAAAATTAGCAACCAGGTCCTCAAAAGTAATAATCTCTGGATTACTCCCAATGCCATGTGCAAGTGAGTACAGAAATGGGAAGTTAAAACAGATGAATGTGGTGGGGCTTTATATTCTTGGGACGTTGGAACTGGCTCTGGAGAGATAGGACTTGTACAGGCCAGATGGGTTGTGGCCTGAACAGAGCTGGGACTGAGTTTCTTGCAGGGAGCTTTGCTCGTGCTGTTGCGGAAGTTTTAAACTAACTCAGCAGGGGTGTGGGAATTAGGAAATAATATTAGAGAGGAATACCAAGGTACACACAATATTGCGAAAGATAGGTAGCACTAGAGTACGGAATAGTAGGTTACTAGGTGAGGTCAGAGTGAAAGAGAAAGTAATAGTCTAAATCCGAGTTACTGTGCATGTATGTGAATGCATTGAGTGTGGTAAATAAGATTTGAGAGTCACAGGCATAGATTGCCATGCGGAAATATGATGTGGCTATAACAGAGACCTGGCTCAAAGAAAGGCAGGGCTAGGTGCTAAATATTCCCAGATATAAGATGTTCAGGAAAAATGGGAAAAGAGGATAACGAGGAGGGGGTGACAGTATTGATTAAGAAGACCATTACAGTGCCGGAGAAACAGAATGTCCAAGATGGGTACGACTCGAAAGTAGGTGCAGGAGCAGAGAGACTTGGGTGTGTATGTGCATAAATTATTGAAGGTAGAAAAACAGGATGAGAGTGTGGTTAATAAAGCAAACAGTATCCTGGGCATAGAGTACAAGAGCAAAACAATGATGTTGAACTTGTATAAATCAAGAAGCAATAGTGATATTTTCGCACAGTGAGTGGTTAGGGTCTAGAATACTGTGTCTGAGAGTGTGGTGGAGGTGGAACTACTTCAATGATCATTGTCGAAGAGGAACCTGAAGAGAGAGCACAATTCAAGCATGAATGGAAACATTAACAATACAGTCAGTGAATACAAGGAACTCTATAGAGGGAAAAAAAGGAAATGTGAAGTTGTCACTGGAAAATTCTTGAAAATTCCCACTACAATGAATTCTTAGGGTGTTGCAAGGAGTCGGAAATGACCTCCAAAAGTTCTTCAAAATAACTTTCTCTCATGTCCTCCAGAAAGTCCTTCCAACCTCCAGTAAGGTCCACTGACACACCTGACAATCACCTGATGATACCTTGAAAAATCTTGGAGACAATGGTCATTTTCGATGAAGAATGATAGAGAATGCTGTTCGAGTGAACAACACAGCCCACTGCTACAGAGAAAAAATATTTATAAAGTCCACTGCAAAAAGTAATAAAGATCAGTTGATATCTTCTGATGGAGACAAATGATAGTTCACGAGTGAACAGAAGCATCGACGGTGCAGTGTTCCCTTAATACTGCACTGATAGCATCAACCTAGATTTTTGTGCTCCAATACCGCGGCACGGTAGCACAGTGGTTAGCACTGCTGCTTCACAGCTCCAGGGTCCCGGGTTCGATTCCCGGCTCGGGTCACTGTCTGTGTGGAGTTTGCACATTCTCCTCGTGTCTGTGTGGGTTTCCTCCGGGTGCTCCGGTTTCCTCCCACAGTCCAAAGATGTGCAGGTTAGGTTGATTGGCCAGGTTAAAAAAAAAAAATTGCCCCTTAGAGTCCTGGGATGTGTAGGTTAGAGGGATTAGCAGGTAAAATATGTGGGGGTAGGGCCTGGGTGGGATTGTGGTCGGTGCAGACTCAATGGGCCGAATGGCCTCCTTCTGCACTGTAGGGTTTCTATGATTTCTATGAATCTCTGTCTTGAACCCAGAATATTCTGACTCAGAGGTAAGAGTGTTGCACTGAGTGGCTGAGACGTGAGTACGAAGATGTTTACAGTTTCAATTAATGAGGTGGGCTTTGAAGTTCAGGACAGATGCAGTGGGGCAAGAGGTTTAGCATAGGAATGCACAGTATCAGCTGAAACTTCTGTCACTGCAGTTAAGTTGAGCTGGTTACCAGGCTGATTGTGAGTTTCTCTTGATATGGCTATATATGGACCTGTGGTTTCAATTAGGCAGATTTCAAACATTTGAAATGGTTCACATGCTACATTGACGGAACATGACAAGGAAAAGTTTTGATTCTGGTTACTGGACCATTAAAGGAAAGGAGTGTAACAAAGCGGTAATATCTGGACATTAATCCATCCCACGTGTGAAACGTGCTGTGTTCTCGTTTTTGCTTACTGACCACAAGTATGTGAAAACTTTCCCATGGCACAAATCACAGCTCATACAATCAGTTCTGACTGGAAGATTGAACTGCATGGGTTCACTGGATATCAGTGCTATCCAGGTCCAATATTGAATCCTGAAGGGGTATTTAAAATTCATAGAATTATAGAATCCTATAGTGCAGAAGGAGGCCATTTGGCCCATTGACCACAAACCCACCCAGGCCCTATCCCCATAACCCCAGGCATTTACCCCAGCTAGTCTTCCTGACACTAAGGGGTAATTTAGCATGGCCAATCCACCTAACCTGCACATCTTTGGACTGTGGGAGCAAACCGGAGCATCCAGAGGAAACCCACGCAGACACGGGGAGAATGTGCAAACTCCACACAGACAGTGACCCAAGGCCGGGAATTGAACCGGGTCCCTGGCTCTGAGACAACAGTGCTGCCCCAAATTGTTTCATCCTAAAGCCCTATTAATTCTCAAACTATGTAAGAAATAGCTAAAAATGTTTACTTTTTATAAAGTAATTATGTGTTTATTGGTTATGAGTATTATACTCTAAACAGCTTGCTCTCTGTCTCTCAGTCCTTGTGTATTGTTCAGCCTGTAACTGAAACTTAGATTTAGCATATTCAGATTGGTCAATTAGTGTTGCATTTTCCACTTTACAGCGGGGACTGGGAGAATGTGATCAGAAGTCTGCATAATGTTTAGCATATTATGTATTGTAATTCAGAAGAAGTTTATAATCCTGAGCATGTCTTCCTGAACACAATCTATTCCTAGTTTTGATTTTGGAAGCAGCATTTTCATTGTGAGCACACAAATTCCTGGACTAAGGACCAAATAGTCACTGTGCTCCTTGGGAGTGATGAACAGGTTCCTTTGGGGTCACTGTGGCTCCAAGATGACATGTCTCATGATGAAAGTTTGGAAAATAACTTTTTCCTTTGTCTTATCTTGAGTTGTTTATTGTGATTACAAGAAAAAAATCAACTATTGCCAACGTTTTGTGCAGTTTAGAGGGAATATTTGCACTCTGTTATACCGACTGCAGTTAATGAGGCACTTCGCTGCGTCTCTGTTAAACGCACACAGATTTCAATGTATTAATGTGTGTCAAATACAGAATCATTGATATCAATCTTTTGAGTAATGTTCTTGACGGTAGGCTGGACAGTATTAATTTATAGTATTCACAGATCGATGCATTTGGAGTAAACATCCTTTGCACTTAAGATGACTTCAGTTGTAAGTTAAAGAGAAATACAATTTTAATGTTCTTTGTTCTGCTCTGATGTGCCAGGACACCATACAAAACAGGAAAAATTCTCTCTGTGCTGAGCTAGTCTTACCTGAACCCATGTAGAGGACAATACACCTGAGCTAACTATTCCTAAGTTGGGGATGTGATAAAAATGGGCAGTAACATTCGCACTACACAAGTGCCAGGCAATGATTATTCCCAACAAGAGAAAGCCTAACCATCTCCCCATGAAATTCAATGACATTACCATCACTGAACCCTCCACCCTGGTTGTTGCCATTGACCAAAACTGAACTGGACCAGCCACCTTGGTAGCTGTGTGTACAATCTATAACACTCACCTTCCAAATCCCTGACCTCTACCACCGGGAAGGACAAGAGCAGCAGATGCATGGGAACGCCACTTGTGAATTCCTCTCCAAGCCACTCAGCATCCTGACTTGGAACAATATAGTTGTTCCTCCACTGTCACTGGGTTGTGAACCTGGAACTCACTTCCGAACAGCAGAAGATAAACTGCAGCGGTTCAAGAAAGCAGCTCACCACCACTGTCTCAAGGGAAATTGGGGATGGGCAAGATATACTGGTCTTGCCAGCAATGCTCATATCCCACACAAAAATTTTTTCAAAAGCCTTTTGCTTTAAGTCCAATTACTCCTGCTGCTCTGGCTGATTTACTATAGACTAGAAATAAGATGTAGGACTTTCTTGATCTATTTGTGATGGAGTATTGTACAATGAATTCATGAAGACATAGGGACAGCCTCTGCTTTAGTTCCAGAGATAAAATGCACAAAGAGAAAGTCAAGATAATACAGTAGATAACACAATAACTTGTAACAGTGTCCTCTGTTGTGGGTGTACAACATAAGCATATCACAAAGCTTTGCCTTGCTCGATTCTTGTGAGGGTAAGGCTTTTTTTTTGGGTTCATGATATCTTTGTGGTTATTCTGCAATCAGCTATATGGTTCATTATACTTTTCACTTGTTTATTTTCTATCTGTTGCAGACCTGCATTGTTCGAGCTTGGGATATTAAGAAGCCGCTGCTCTTCTGCCCAGCCATGAACACAGTAATGTGGAAGCATCCCATCACAGCAACACAGGTCCAAACGCTAAAGAGCTTTGGCTATATTGAAGTTCCATGTATTGCAAAGGAGCTGGTTTGTGGCGACACAGGTAAGGCAATCCACAACTTCTTCCTCTTGTGAAGCTATGTGCATTGTAGCTATGCTTGCTTCATGTTGCTGTACTAAAGATTGAGTTTCATTTTTTATATATTGGAATAAGTTTCACAACTTTTTGAAATGTAGTATTGTAGGAAATGTGGCAGCAAATCTGTGCAAAGAAGTGCTTGGCAACCAATGAATTATTTATGAAGTTCATTTACTGTTGATATGTAGATAAAGAAAACAGCCAGTCTGTAGGATCACACTCAAAAAAATGGAATGAATGACCATTTGACCTATTTTCGCTAGTAATATTTGAAAAGTAAATATTTGTTTGTGGGATGTGAGCATTGCTGGCAAGTCCAATATTTGTGATCCTTGATGTCCATCGGGGACTTCAACCTGCATATTGATTGGCTGACTCAAGTTGGAAGGGGTGGGATGGAGGAAGAGTTCTTAGAATGCTGTCGGGATAGTTACCTTGAACAGTATGTTACAGAACCGACGAGGGAACGAGTTATCTTAGATCTGGTAATGTGTAACGAGGTAGTTAGAATTAAGGATGTTCTTGTGAAGGACACTCTTGGGTCAAGTGATCACAATATGGTCGAATTTCTGATACAAATGGAAGAGGAGAAAGGGTCCCATACCACTGTCCTCTGTTTGAACAGAGGGAAGTACGATAGGATGAGGGCTGAATTGGCTAAGGTGGACTGGGAGAGCAGACTGGTAGGTAGGACAGCCGAGGAACAGTGGAGGATTTTTAAGGAGATCCTTTTCAGTACTCAGCAACAATATATTCCGGTGATAAAGAAGGGCTGTAAGAAAAGGGATAACCAGCCGTGGATAACGAAGGAAATTAAGGAGAGTATTAAATTAAAGACCGATGCGTACAGAGTGGCCAAAAATAGTGGAGAATCGGAAGATTGGGAAAACTTTAAGAAACAACAAAGAACGACTAAGAAAGCGATTAAAGAAAGGAAAGATGGGTTATGAAGCTAGGCTAGCTCTAAATATAAAAAATGATAGTAAAAGCTTTTACAAATATATAAAAAGGAATAGAGTGGTAAGAGTGAATGTTGGACCCTTGGAGGACGAGAGGGGGGATTTAATAGTGGGAAATGAGGAAATGGCTGAAACTTTAAATAAGTTTTTTGTGTCGGTCTTCACGGTGGAAGACACAAATAGTTTACCGAATATTAACGATAGAGGGTTGGTAGGAGAGGTACTCAATACAATTAATGTTACGAGGGAGGCAGTGCTTGGTAGGCTAACGGGACTGAAGGTGGACAAGTCCCCGGGCCCGGATGGAATACATCCCAGGGTACTGAAAGAAATGTCAGAGGTAATAGCGGATGCGTTAGTGGTTATTTATCAAAATTCATTGGATTCTGGGGTAGTGCCGGCGGATTGGAAAACGGCTAATGTTACGCCGCTGTTTAAAAAAGGAAATAGACAAAAGGCTGGTAACTAAAGGCCGGTTAGCTTAACGTCTGTAGTTGGGAAAATGCTGGAATCCATCATTAAAGAAGAAATAGCAGGCCATCTGGATAAGAATGGTTCGATTAAGCAGACGCAGCATGGATTCATGAGGGGAAAGTCGTGCTTGACGAACTTGTTGGATTTTTATGAAGATGTGACTAGTGCGGTTGACGGAGGGGAACCGGTGGATGCGGTGTTTTTGGATTTCCAAAAGGCGTTTGATAGGTTGCTGAAGAAGATTGGGTCACACGGAGTTGGGGGTAGGGTGTTAGCGTGGATTGGCTATCCGACAGGAAGCAGAGAGTCGGAATAAATGGGTGCTTTTCTGGTTGGCAGATGGTAACTAGTGGCGTGCCGCAGGGATCGGTACTGGGGCCTCAACTATTTACCATTTATATAGATGATCTGGAGGAGGGGACTGAGTGTAGGGTAACAAAGTTTGTAGACGACACAAAGATAAGTGGAAAAGTGAATCGTGTGGAGGGCGTAGAAGGTCTGCAGAGAGATTTGGACAGGCTGAGTGAGTGGGCGAGGATGTGGCAGATGGAGTATAACGTTAACAAATGCGAGGTTATTCACTTTGGAAGAAATAATAGCAAATTGGATTATTATCTAAATGGAAAGAAATTACAACATGCTGCTGTGCAGAGGGATTTGGGGGTCCTTGTGCATGAGACGCAAAAACCCAGTCTGCAGGTGCAACAGGTGATCAAGAAGGCAAATGGGATGTTGGCCTATATTGCAAGGGGAATAGAATATAAAAGCAGAGATGTCTTGCTGCATCTATCTGTACAGGGCATTGGTGAGGCCGCAGCTGGAATACTGTGTGCAGTATTGGTCCCCTTATTTGCGGAAGGATATATTGGCCTTGGAGGGAGTGCAGAGAAGGTTCACCAGGTTGATACCAGAGATGAGGGGTGTTGATTATGAGGAGAGACTGAGCAGATAGGGTTTGTATTCGTTGGAATTTAGAAGGCTGAGGGGGGATCTTATAGAGACCTATAAGATAATGAAGGGGCTGGATAGGGTAGAGGTGGAGAGATTCTTTCCTCTTAGAAAGGAAACTAGAACTACAGGGCACAGCCTCAAAATAAAGGGGGGTCAGTTTAGGACAGAGTTGAGGAGGAACGTCTTCTCTCAGAGGGTGGTGAATCTCTGGAATTCTCTGCCCACTGAAGTGGTGGAGGCTACCTCGTTGACTATGTTTAAATCACAGATAGATGGATTCCTGATCGGTAAGGGAATTGGGGGTTATAGGGATCAGGCGGGTAAGTGGAACTGATCCACTTCAGATCAGCCATGATCTTATTGAATGGCAGGGCAGGCTCGAGGGGCTAGATGGCCTACTTCTGCTCCTATTTCTTATGTTTCTTGAGAAGATGGTGGGAACTGGCTTTTGGAACTGCTGCAGCCCGTGTTGTATAGATCTTCCCCCAGTGCTAGTAGCGAGGGAATTCCAGAGTTTTGATCCACCAATGATGAAGGAATGTATTTCCAGATCAGGATGGTATGTGAACTGGTGGGGAACTTGCAGTTGGTGGTATCCCCATGCCCTTGCTGCCCTTGTGCTTTTAGCTGGTAGAGATTGTGGGTTTGGAATGTGATGTCAAAGTCAAGAAAGGAATATGGGCCAGGACAGTTTGAGAACTCCTTGCTCCTTTTTGAATAGAGATGTTGAATCTTTAACATATCTGTGTAATTTGTCTCCCTTAGAACGGCACTGAAGTGTCAGTATAACAATCTGCCCCTTTTTGAACAATTCCTTCTCACTTGCCCTCCAAATCTTTCCCTGTCCGGCCTACTATGTATAAGAAAGCAATTTGTACTCGAATAATAGAGGAGGCCCCATATTTCTATTACAACTAGGTTTTCAACCTATCTCTGGTAAGATTACTCTGTAAGGAGTCTAACAACGCCAGGTTAAAGTCCACAGGTTTATTTGGTAGCAAACGCCACTAGCTTTCGGAGCGCTGCTCCTGCGTCAGATGGAGATTTCCACTCCATCTGACGAAGGAGCAGCGCTCCAAAAGCTAGTGGCATTTGCTACCAAATAAACCTATTGGACTTTAACCTGGTGTTGTTAGACTCCTTACTGTGTTTATCCCAGTCCAACGCCGGCATCTCCACATCAAGATTACTCTGGCCATTCAATGAAACTGCAGTTGGTTGCTTTTTCTGGCTGACAGTGAGAATCAAACGACAGTAACTGAACTAGCAAAGTATTGTCCAATGTAAATTGTAGTGTGTGTTTGATGGTGGCGAGTAGTGTGTTGCGAAATGGTATCAAGGGCACTTGTATTGAAGACCGCAACTTGGTTGAGGAGGTCGTTGAAATGCTCTCTCCAGCGGGCATTGACTGCCCCTCTGTCTTTGGTGAGTGCCTCTCCGTTTTTAGCTGTCAGTCAGCTGGTTTCTGGGTACTTGGACCATAAATTGTTTTAATTGCACTGAAGAGCCCATGTATGTCATGGTTGTCGGTGAGTTGCTGAGTCTCCAGGGCTCTTTCCACCCACCATCTATTCTTTAGGTCATAGAATCATAGCATAGAATCATAGGATCGCTACAATGCAGAAGGAGACCATTTGGCCCATTGAGCCTGCACTAACAACAATCCCACCCAGGCCCTATCACCATAACTCCCATGTATTTACCTCACTAATCCCCCTGACACTAAGGGGAAATTTAGCATGGCCAATCCACCTACCCTGCACGTCTTTGGAGTGTGGGAGCAAATCGGAGCACCTGGAGGAAACCCACGCCAACACTGGGAGAATGTGCAAACTCCACACAGTGAACCGAGGCTGGAATTGAACCCAGGTCCCTGGCGCTGAGGCAGCAGTGCTAACCACTGTGCCATCGGGTCACCCTAGGTCGTGGGTTCTTCATTGCACCTCGGCCTCCAGTTGCCTGTAAGCGCTCATCAAAGACAGAAAGGCAGTCAATGCCTGCTGGAGAGAGCAGTTTGAAGACCTCCTCAACCAAGATGGGGCCTTCGACATCACCCTGTAACACACGATTCATCTCAGCGCAACCCCAGCTCACCGTGATGTCGGAAAAGCCACGCGACAGCTGAAAAACAACAAGGTCTCTGGCACAGATGGAATTCCTGCTAAAATGTGATGGAGAGGCACTCTTGACAAGAATCCATAGCCTCATCACCCTTGTGGAACAGAGCATGCCAGGGGATCTCAGAGACGCCTTAAATTGTGACCATCTTCAAAAGTGGAGACAGGTCTGAACTGAGGAAGTTACAGAAAGATTTCCCTACTCTGTCTCTCTCTGTATGTAAAACTATCATTCCCCTCACGTAGCTGCACGTAGTTGGGGTCTGATGTTGCAGTTGTATAGAACGTTGGTTCGGCCGCATTTGGAATACTGCGCCCTGTTCTGGTCGCCACACTACCAGAAGGACGTGGAGGCTTTAGAGAGAGTGCAGAGGAGGTTTACCAGGATGTTGCCTGGTATGGAAGGGCTTAGTTATGAGGAGAGATTGGGTAAACTGGGGTTGTTCTCCCTGGAAAGACGAAGGATGAGGGGTGACCTAATAGAGGTGTATAAAATTATGAAAGGCATAGATAGGGTGAACGGTGGGAAGCTTTTTCCCAGGTCGGTGGTGACGTTCACGAGGGGTCATAGGTTCAAGGTGAGCGGGGGGAGGTTTAACACGGATATCAGAAGGATGTATTTTACACAGAGGGTGGTGGGGGCCTGGAATGCGCTGCCGGGCAAGGTGGTGGAGGCGGACACACTGGGAACGTTTAAGACTTATCTCAATAGCCACATGAACAGAGTGGGAATGGAGGGATACAAAAGAATGGTCTAGTTTGGACCAGGGAGAGGCACGGGCTTGGAGGGCCGAAGGGCCTGTTCCTGTGCTGTATTGTTCTTTGTTCTTTGTTGCCAAACAAAGTCATGGAGTGGTTTGAAGATCAACTTTACCATAGCTCTCGAACCCTGAATGTCCATTCAGAGTAAAAGAATTCAGAGATACAAAGGCAATTAAAGTCTCAGCTATGATTACAAGTAATTAGCATATACCAATAATAGAATGGGAGTTATCTCTATCCAATCACAGTTATTTATTAATGTAACATCATATAACAGTACAGTTTTTCAAACCAATCAGTCGCCATACACTTGCTTATTTAAAATATCCAATTGATGTGAGGTTTACACTTGCCTCAATTGAGTATTATTTTCTTCTACCTTTAGACATTCCAACTGTGTCTACATACTTGACCATGGGTCACTCCCTTGTTGCGTGCATGATTTAATGGCCTTCTCCCAGCATAGTAGCTTTCTCCCTTCTTTACCTGAAGGTCAGGTGTTTGGAACTAGTTGCTGACTAGATTGGAATTACACATTGTGTAAGCTTTGTGATTTGTCCCTGTTAACCCATTCACTGGACACAGTTATTAATGTGGCTATTATTTTCCTCCATAATTATTAATATGGGTATTGATCCCCCTCACGCCCATCAAGAGGCACAATGGACATGACCTTCAGCGTGCGACAAATCCAGGAAAAGTGCAGGGAGCAGCATCAACCTCTGTACCATGGTCTTCTTCAGTCTCGTAAAGGTCTTCGACTCTGTCAACTGTGAGGAATTGTGGAACATTCTCAAATTTGGCCGCCTGCAGAAATTTGTCACCATTCTCTGCCTGCTCCACGATGTCATGCAAGCCGTGATTCTCACCAACGGAACCACCACAGACCCAATATGTATGCAAACTGGGGTCAAACAGGACTGCATCATCGCACCAACACTCTTCTCCATCTTCCTCGCAGCAACACTCCACCCCATCACTCTAAAGCTCCCCCCTGGAGTGGAGCTAACCTTGGACAGCAAGAAATTGCTTAATCTCCGACGCCTCCAGGCCAGAACCAAGACCATCTCAACTTCTATCATCGAGCTGCAGTACGCAGACTGTGTGTCTCCGCAGACTGTGTGTCTCCGTGTGTGTCTCCGTGTGTGTCTCCGTGTGTGTCTCCGTGTGTGTCTCCGTGTGTGTCTCCGTGTGTGTCTCCGTGTGTGTCTCCGTGTGTGTCTCCGTGCGTGTCTCCGTGCGTGTCTCCGTGCGTGTCTCCGTGCGTGTCTCTCCGTGCGTGTCTCTCCGTGCGTGTCTCTCCGTGCATGTCTCTGTGTGTGTGCGTGTCTCTGTGTGTGTGTGCGTGTCTCTCTGTGTGTGTGCGTGTCTCTCTGTGTGTGTGCGTGTCTCTGTGTGTGTGTGCGTGTCTCTGTGTGTGTGTGCGTGTCTGTGTGTGTGTGTGTGTCACTGTGTGTGTGCGTGTCTCTGTGTGCGTGTGCATGTCTCTGTGTGCGTGTCTCTGTGTGAAAGTCTCTGTGCGTGTCTCTGTGTGCGTGTGCGTGTCTCTGTGTGCGTGTCTCTGTGTGTGTGCGTGTCTCTGTGTGTGTGCGTGTCTCTGTGTGTGTGCGTGTCTCTGTGTGTGTGCGTGTCTCTGTGTGTGTGTGCGTGTCTCTGTGTGTGTGTGCGTGTCTGTGTGTGTGTGTGTGTCTCTGTGTGTGTGCGTGTCTCTGTGTGCGTGTGCATGTCTCTGTGTGCGTGTCTCTGTGTGAAAGTCTCTGTGCGTGTCTCTGTGTGCGTGTGCGTGTCTCTGTGTGCGTGTCTCTGTGTGTGTGCGTGTCTCTGTGTGTGTGCGTGTCTCTGTGTGTGTGCGTGTCTCTGTGTGTGTGCGTGTCTCTGTGTGTGCGCGTCTCTGTGTGTGCGCGTGTCTCTGTGTGTGCGCGTGTCTCTGTGTGTGCGTGTCTCTGCGTGTGCGTGTCTCTGCGTGTGCGTGTCTCTGCGTGTGCGTGTCTCTGCGTGTGCGTGTCTCTGTGTGTGTGCGTGTCTCTGTGTGTGTGCGTGTCTCTGTGTGTGTGCGTGTCTCTGTGTGTGTGCGTGTCTCTGTGTGTGTGCGTGTCTCTGTGTGTGTGCGTGTCTCTGTGTGTGTGCGTGTCTCTGTGTGTGTGCGTGTCTCTGTGTGTGTGCGTGTCTCTGTGTGTGTGCGTGTCTCTGTGTGTGTGCGTGTCTGTGTGTGCGTGTCTGTGTGTGCGTGTCTGTGTGTGCGTGTCTGTGTGTGCGTGTCTGTGTGTGCGTGTCTGTGTGTGCGTGTCTGTGTGTGCGTGTCTGTGTGTGCGTGTCTGTGTGTGCGTGTCTGTGTGTGCGTGTCTCTGTGTGCGTGTCTCTGTGTGCGTGTCTCTGTGTGCGTGTCTCTGTGTGCGTGTCTCTGTGTGCGTGTCTCTGTGTGCGTGTCTCTGTGTGCGTGTCTCTGTGTGCGTGTCTCTGTGTGCGTGTCTCTGTGTGCGTGTCTCTGTGTGCGTGTCTCTGTGTGCGTGTCTCTGTGTGCGTGTCTCTGTGTGCGTGTCTCTGTGTGCGTGTCTCTGTGTGCGTGTCTCTGTGTGCGTGTCTGTGTGCGTGTCTGTGTGTGCGTGTCTGTGTGTGCGTGTCTGTGTGTGCGTGTCTGTGTGTGCGTGTCTGTGTGTGCGTGTCTGTGTGTGCGTGTCTGTGTGTGCGTGTCTGTGTGTGCGTGTCTGTGTGTGCGTGTCTGTGTGTGCGTGTCTGTGTGTGCGTGTCTGTGTGTGCGTGTCTGTGTGTGCGTGTCTGTGTGTGCGTGTCTGTGTGTGCGTGTCTGTGTGTGCGTGTCTGTGTGTGCGTGTCTGTGTGTGCGTGTCTCTGTGTGCGTGTCTCTGTGTGCGTGTCTCTGTGTGCGTGTCTCTGTGTGCGTGTCTCTGTGTGCGTGTCTCTGTGTGCGTGTCTCTGTGTGCGTGTCTCTGTGTGCGTGTCTCTGTGTGCGTGTCTCTGTGTGCGTGTCTCTGTGTGCGTGTCTCTGTGTGCGTGTCTCTGTGTGCGTGTCTCTGTGTGCGTGTCTCTGTGTGCGTGTCTCTGTGTGCGTGTCTCTGTGTGCGTGTCTCTGTGTGCGTGTCTCTGTGTGCGTGTCTCTGTGTGCGTGTCTCTGTGTGCGTGTCTCTGTGTGCGTGTCTCTGTGTGCGTGTCTCTGTGTGCGTGTCTCTGTGTGCGTGTCTCTGTGTGCGTGTCTCTGTGTGCGTGTCTCTGTGTGCGTGTCTCTGTGTGCGTGTCTCTGTGTGCGTGTCTCTGTGTGCGTGTCTCTGTGTGCGTGTCTCTGTGTGCGTGTCTCTGTGTGCGTGTCTCTCTGTGCGTGTCTCTCTGTGCGTGTCTCTGTGTGCGTGTCTCTCTGTGCGTGTCTCTCTGTGCGTGTCTCTCTGTGCGTGTCTCTCTGTGCGTGTGTGCGTGTGTCTCTGTGTGTGCGTGCGTGTCTCTGTGTGTGCGTGCGTGTCTCTGTGTGTGCGTGCGTGTCTCTGTGTGTGTGTGCGTGTCTCTGTGTGTGTGTGCGTGTCTCTGTGTGTGTGTGCGTGTCTGTGTGTGTGTGTGTGCGTGTCTCTGTGTGTGTGTGTGCGTGTCTCTGTGTGTGTGTGTGCGTGTCTCTGTGTGGGCGCGTGTCTCTCTGTGTGTGCGTGTCTCTCTGTGTGCGTGTCTCTGTGTGTGTGTGTGTGTCTCTGTGTGTGTGCGTGTCTCTGTGTGTGTGCGAGTCTCTGTGTGCGTGTCTCTGTGTGTGTGCGTGTCTCTGTGTGTGTGCGTGTCTCTGTGTGTGCGCGTGTCTCTGTGTGCGTGCGCGTGTCTCTGTGTGCGTGCGCGTGTCTCTGTGTGCGTGCGCGTGTCTCTGTGTGCGTGCGCGTGTCTCTGTGTGCGTGCGCGTGTCTCTGTGTGCGTGCGCGTGTCTCTGTGTGTGCGTGTCTCTGTGTGTGTGCGTGTCTCTGTGTGTGTGCGTGTCTCTGTGTGTGCGTGTCTCTGTGTGTGTGCGTGTCTCTGTGTGTGTGCGTGTCTCTGTGTGTGTGCGTGTCTCTGTGTGTGTGCGTGTCTCTGTGTGTGTGTGCGTGTCTCTGTGTGTGTGTGCGTGTCTCTGTGTGTGTGTGCGTGTGTCTCTGTGTGTGCGTGTCTCTGTGTGTGTGTGCGTGTCTCTGTGTGTGTGTGCGTGTCTCTGTGTGTGTGTGCGTGTCTCTGTGTGTGTGTGCGTGTCTCTGTGTGTGTGTGCGTGTCTCTGTGTGTGTGTGCGTGTCTCTGTGTGTGTGTGCGTGTCTCTGTGTGTGTGTGCGTGTCTCTGTGTGTGTGTGTGCGTGTCTCTGTGTGTGTGTGTGCGTGTCTCTGTGTGTGTGTGTGCGTGTCTCTGTGTGTGTGTGTGCGTGTCTCTGTGTGTGTGTGTGCGTGTCTCTGTGTGGGCGCGTGTCTCTCTGTGTGTGCGTGTCTCTCTGTGTGCGTGTCTCTGTGTGTGTGTGTGTGTCTCTGTGTGTGTGCGTGTCTCTGTGTGTGTGCGAGTCTCTGTGTGCGTGTCTCTGTGTGTGTGCGTGTCTCTGTGTGTGTGCGTGTCTCTGTGTGTGCGCGTGTCTCTGTGTGCGTGCGCGTGTCTCTGTGTGCGTGCGCGTGTCTCTGTGTGCGTGCGCGTGTCTCTGTGTGTGCGTGTCTCTGTGTGCGTGTCTCTGTGTGTGTGCGTGTCTCTGTGTGTGTGCGTGTCTCTGTGTGTGTGCGTGTCTCTGTGTGTGTGCGTGTCTCTGTGTGTGTGCGTGTCTCTGTGTGTGTGTGCGTGTCTCTGTGTGTGTGTGCGTGTCTCTGTGTGTGTGTGCGTGTCTCTGTGTGTGTGTGCGTGTCTCTGTGTGTGTGCGCGTGTCTCTCTGTGTGTGTGTGCGTGTCTCTCTGTGTGTGCGTGTCTCTGTGTGTGCGCGTGTCTCTCTGTGTGTGTGTGCGTCTCTGTGTGTGTGCGTGTCTCTGTGTGTGTGCGTGTCTCTGTGTGTGTGCGTGTCTCTGTGTGTGTGCGTGTCTCTGTGTGTGTGCGTGTCTCTGTGTGTGTGCGTGTCTCTGTGTGCGTGTCTCTGTGTGCGTGTCTCTGTGTGCGTGTCTCTGTGTGCGTGTCTCTGTGTGCGTGTCTCTGTGCGTGTCTCTGTGTGCGTGTCTCTGTGTGCGTGTCTCTGTGTGTGTGTGTGTCTCTGTGTGTGTCTGTGTGTGTGCGTGTCTCTGTGTGTGTGCGTGTCTCTGTGTGCGTGTCTCTGTGTGTGTGCGTGTCTCTGTGTGTGTGCGTGTCTCTGTGTGTGTGCGTGTCTCTGTGTGTGTGCGTGTCTCTGTGTGTGCGTGTCTCTGTGTGTGCGTGTCTCTGTGTGTGCGCGTGTCTCTGTGTGTGCGCGTGTCTCTGTGTGTGCGCGTGTCTCTGTGTGTGCGCGTGTCTCTGTGTGTGCGCGTGTCTCTGTGCGTGCGCGTGTCTCTGTGTGCGTGCGCGTGTCTCTGTGTGCGCATGTCTCTGTGTGCGTGCGCGTGTCTCTGTGTGCGTGCGCGTGTCTCTGTGTGCGTGCGCGTGTCTCTGTGTGTGCGTGTCTCTGTGTGTGTGCGTGTCTCTGTGTGTGTGCGTGTCTCTGTGTGTGTGCGTGTCTCTGTGTGTGTGCGTGTCTCTGTGTGCGTGCGTGTCTCTGTGTGCGTGCGTGTCTCTGTGTGCGTGCGTGTCTCTGTGTGCGTGCGTGTCTCTGTGTGCGTGCGTGTCTCTGTGTGCGTGCGTGTCTCTGTGTGCGCGCGTGTCTCTGTGTGCGCGCGTGTCTCTGTGTGCGCGCGTGTCTCTGTGTGCGTGTGCGTGTCTCTGTGTGCGTGTGCGTGTCTGTGCGTGTGCGTGTCTCTGTGTGTGTGTGCGTGTCTCTGTGTGTGTGTGCGTGTCTCTGTGTGTGTGCGTGTCTCTGTGTGTGTGCGTGTCTCTGTGTGTGTGTGCGTGTCTCTGTGTGTGTGTGCGAGTCTCTGTGTGTGTGTGCGTGTCTCTGTGTGTGTGTGCGTGTCTCTGTGTGTGTGTGCGTGTCTCTGTGTGTGTGTGCGTGTCTCTGTGTGTGCGTGCGTGCGTGTGTGCCTGTTGTCAGTCGAACCCAGGATAGGCGTACCTGCCCGTGAAAGTCTCCGCAATGCAAGCAACATCCCCATCAACATGTGGGAATCGCTTGCCTTAGAATGCCCAAACTGGCATCATGAAGGTGCCAATCACCTCGAGCGTCACTGGGTGGAGCACGTGGAACCCAAACATAAACAGCAGAGAGAGCGCAGAATCCAGAGCATTCCACCCACTCGCCCTCCTCAAACACCATCTGCCAAACCTGTGGCAGAGTCTGCAGCTCCAGGATTGGACTGTTCAGCCACTGCGGAACCTACCTCCCTGGAGTGGAAGCAAGTCATCCTCGACCCTGAGGAACTGCCACAGAAGAAGAGGCACGGTGGCATAGTGGTTAGCACTGCTGCCTCACAGCACCAGGGACCCGGGTTTGATTCCCGGCTTGAGTGACTGTCTGTGCGGGGTCTGCACGTTCTCCCTGTGTCTGTGTGAGTTTCCGCCGGGTGCTCCAGTTTCCTCTCTCAGTCCAAAGATGTGCGGGTTAGGTGGACTGGCTATGATAAATTCTCCCTTAGTGTCAGGGGGACTAGCTAGGATAAATGCATGGGGTTATGGGGATAGGACTGGGTGGGATTGTGCTCAGTGCAGACTCTATGGGCCGAATGGCCTCCTTCTGCACTGTAGGATTCTAAGAGTGTGTTTGATAAGAAAAAGAGGTAAATATTAAGTACTTAAACTGAGCAAAGTAATTGCACCTTTTATCTATAGGCCACCAACTAGTGAGAAAGATGCAAAGCAACAAATTTGCATTATGAAGGGGGGGGAGGGAGGGGGGCGTGCAAGAGTTATAGAGTAGTTATAATGAGTGTCTTTATCTGAATTTAGACTGGGATAGTAATATCGTAAAGGGCAGAGAAGAGCAAGAGTTCCTAGCGAGTGTTCAGGAAACTTTTCCACAGGAATACGTTACTAGCGCAATGAGAAAGAAGGCGTTGCTAGACCTAGTTCTTGAGAATGAGGTAGGCCAAGTGGATCAGTTATCAGTGAGAGAGTAATTAGGGGGCAATGCTCATTATATCATAAGATTTAGGTTGGCTACAGAAAAGAAAAGGAGACATCCAGTGTAAGAACAATTAACTGGATGGTAGCCAACTTCAATGGAGTAAGAATGGATCTGACCTCATAGATCATAGAAACCCTACAGTGCAGAAGGAGGCCATTCGACCCATCGAGTCTGCACCGACCACAATCCCACCCAGGCCCTACCCCCACATATTTACCTGCTAATCCCTCTAACTACGCATCTCAGGGTCAATTTTTAACCTGGCCAATCAACCTAACCCACACATCTTTGGACTGTGGGAGGAAACCGGAACACCCGGAGGAAACCCACGCAGACACAAGGAGAATGTGCAAACTCCACACAGACAGTGACCCGAGCCGGGAATCGAACCCGGGACCCTGGAGCCTAGATAAATTGAAACCAAAGATTAGCAGGCAACGGTCGTACTGAACACTGAGAAGAAATGATAACTTGGGCACAGTCAAGGTATGTTTCTATGAAGAGGAAAACAAATCAAGAGCTCTCCAGTGACAAAAGAGCTAACAATTAAGGTGAAGCTGGAAAAGTGTGCTTATGACAGATGCGAGGCGGATAAAACAATTGAGAAGCAGGCTGAATAAAGAAGGTTGTGAGGAGAATTGAAAAAACAAAGAGGAGGAGCAAAAAGAAAAAGAAGAGACTGGCAGCTAATAAAAAGGGAATTCTTCTAGCGTCTTCTATAGGCAGAGACAGTAAAAAGATGCAGTAAGAAGCCTCTCAACACCAGGTTAAAGTCCAACAGGTTTATTTGGTATGAGCTTTCGGAGCGCTGCTCCTTCTTCAGTTAAGTCTTTCTTGAAGATCCTCTCCACTTTGAGCCGGTTTGCGGTGTCGGTGGTAGCCATGATGTGGAGATGCTGGCGTTGGCATCAGGCTCACCTAATGAAGGAGCAGCGCTCCAAAAGCTCGTGATACCAAATAAACCTGTTGGACTTTAACCTGGTGTTGTGAGACTGCTTACTGTGTCCACCCCAGTCCAACGCCAGCATCTCCACATCAGTAAAAGGAATGGCACTGATTGGGGAGCAAAAAGGGAATTGCTTCCATTCATAAATTTCATCTTCCATCCTTGATAAAGGCAGGTGCAAAGTATTCATTAAATACTCCATGCCTTTGCTTCCATGCATAAAATACACCGAGTATTAAATGAATATTTTGCGCCTGTCTTTATCAAGGATGAAGATGCTGTGCAGGTCATGGTGAAAGGGGAGGTAGTTCAATCACTTGAAGCATTTCAATTTGTAAGGAGGAGGTATTACTTAAAGTTGATAAACCATAAGGACTGGATGCAATACATCCAAGAATAGCACAGAACAGGCCCTTCGGCCCACGATGTTGTGCCGAGCTTTATCTGAAACCAAGATCAAGCTATCCCACTCCCTATCATCCTGGTGTGCTCCATGTGCCTATCCAATAACCGCTTAAATGTTTCTAAAGTGTCTGACTCCACTATCACTGCAGGCAGTCCATTCCACACCCCAACCACTCTCTGCGTAAAGAACCTACCTCTGATATCCGTCCTGTATCTCCCACCACGAACCCTATAGTTATGCCCCCTTGTAATAGCTCCATCCACCCGAGGAAATAGTCTTTGAACGTTCACTCTATCTATCCCCTTCATCATTTTATACACCTCTATTAAGTCTCCCCTCAGCCTCCTCCGCTCCAGAGAGAACAGCCCTAGCTCCCTCAACCTTTCCTCATATGACCTACCCTCCAAACCAGGCAGCATCCTGGTAAATCTCCTCTGCACTCTTTCCAGCGCTTCCACATCCTTCTTATAGTGAGGTGACCAGAACTGCACACAATATTCCAAATGTGGTCTCACCAAGGTCCTGTACAGTTGCAGCATAACCCCACGGCTCTTAAACTCCAACCCCCTGTTAATAAAAGCTAACACACTATAGGCCTTCTTCACAGCTCTATCCACTTGACTGGCAACCTTTAGAGATCTGTGGATATGGACCCCAAGATCTCTCTGTTCCTCCACAGTCTTCAGAACCCTACCTTTGACCCTGTAATCCACATTTAAATTAGTCCTACCAAAATGAATCACCTCACATTTATCAGGGTTAAACTCCATTTGCCATTTTTCAGCCCAGCTTTGCATCCTATCTATGTCTCTTTGCAGCCTACAACAGCCCTCCACCTCATCCACTACTCCACCAATCTTGGTGTCATCAGCAAATTTACTGATCCACCCTTCAGCCCCCTCCTCTAAGTCATTAATAAAAATCACAAAGAGCAGAGGACCAAGCACTGATCCCTGCGGCACACCGCTAGCAACCTGCCACCAATCCGAAAATTTTCCATCGACCACCACCCTCTGTCTTCGGTCAGACAGCCAGTTACCTATCCAATCGGCCAACTTTCCCTCTATCCCACACCTCCTCACTTTCATCATAAGCCGACCATGGGGGACCTTATCAAACGCCTTACTAAAATCCATGTATATGACATCAACTGCCCTACCTTCATCAACACACTTAGTTACCTCCTCAAAAAATTCTATCAAATTTGTGAGGCACGACTTGCCCTTCACGAATCCGTGCTGACTATCTCGGATTAATCCGCATCTTTCTAAATGGTCGTAAATCCCATCCCTAAGGACCCTTTCCATCAATTTACCAACCACCGAAGTAAGACTAACCGGTCTATAATTACCAGGGTCATTTCTATTCCCTTTCTTAAACAGAGGAACAACATTCGCCATTCTCCAGTCCTCTGGCACCATCCCCGTGGACAGCGAGGACCCAAAGATCAACGCCAAAGGCTCTGCAATCTCATCCCTTGCCTCCCACAGAATCCTAGGATACATTTCATCAGGCCCAGGGGACTTATCGACCTTCAGTTTATTCAAAACTGCCAATACATCCTCCCTCCGAACATCTATTTCCTCCAGCCTATTAGCCTGTAACACCTTCTCTTCCTCAAAAACATGGCCCCTCTCCTTGGTGAACACTGAAGAAAAGTATTCATTCATCACCTCGCCTATCTCTACTGACTCCATACACAAGTTCCCACTACTGTCCTTGACCGGCCCTAACCTCACCCTGGTCATTCTTTTATTCCTCACATAAGAGTAAAAAGCCTTGGGGTTTTCCTTGATCCGACCCGCCAAGGACTTCTCATGTCCCCTCCTAGCTCTCCTAAGCCCCTTTTTCAGCTCATTCCTTGCTAACTTGTAACCCTCAATCGAGCCATCTGAACCTTGTTTCCTCATCCCTACATAAGCTTCCCTCTTCCTTTTCACAAGACATTCCACCTCTTTTGTGAACCATGGTTCCCTCACTCGGCCATTTCCTCCCTGCCTGACAGGAACATACCTATCAAGGACATCCAGTATTTGTTCCTTCAAAAAGTTCCACTTTTCATTAGTTCCTTTCTCTGACAGTTTCTGTTCCCAACTTATGCCCCCTAATTCTTGCCTAATCGCATCATAATTACCCCTCCCCCAATTGTAAACCTTGCCCTGCCGTACGGCCCTATCCCTCTCCATTGCAATAACAAAAGACACCGAATTGTGGTCACTATCTCCAAATTGCTCTCCCACAACCAAATCTAACACTTGGCCCGGTTCATTTCCCAGTACCAAATCCAATGTGGCCTCACCTCTAGTCGGCCCATCCACATATTGTGTCAGGAAACCCTCCCGCACACACTGCACAAAAACTGCCCCATCCAAACTATTTGACCTACAAAGGTTCCAATCAATATTTGGAAATTTAAAGTCCCCCATGACAACTACCCTGTGACCCCCACACATATCCATAACGGAAGCGAGTGTGGAAATCTGGCCATAGGTTTCCAATCTTCCTTAGATTTAAGGGCAGTGACTGAGGACTGGAGAATTACAACTGTTAACACCCTCATTCAAAAAAAGGGTATAAAGCCAAACCCAGCAACTGCAGGCCGATTAGTTTAACCTCAATGGTGATGAACCTTCGAGAAACAATTAGTACAAAATTAATAGTCACTTGAGCAATGTTATATACACCAGAAATAAGTTCGACTGGATCACTGCTCGAAAGGAAAGATTGGCAGGGCTATGTAGAATGAGCAGGGAGGACAGGGCAAATTGAATATCTCTCGCAAAGAGCTGTCACAGGCACAATGGGCTGAATGGCCTCCTGTGTTGTATGATTCTGTCAACCTTGCATTCTTCCTCAGCACTCGGATTCGTCAATAACATTGACCTGTATGTACACATTGCCTTTAATCCAGTAAAATGCTCCAATGTGCTTCACAGCTGTTAGCAAACAAAATTTGACAAGAATATATAGGGCAGAAGGAGTAGGTTTTAAGAAGCATTTTCGAAGAAGAAAGAGGTTCAGGGGAGGAATTTCAGAGATTGGGCCTTTGCAGCTGAAAACATGGCAGCCAGTGGTGCAGCAATTTAAATCAGGGGCGCTTAAGAATTGGAGGAGCGTAGATACCTCAGAGGGTTGTGGGGCTGGAGAACATGAGGGACAGGGAGTGATAAGACTATGGAGGGATTTGAAAACAAGGATGAGACTCTTAAAACCAAGAAGTTGCTTAACCAGAGAGATTTTCCATCCCAAGCCGTTGTTTCAGACCATTCACGATCTTGGTGTCTTATTTAATGCTGAGCTGTGCTTCTGACTCATATTGTCTCCATCACAAGGACTATTTACTTCCATCTCCAAGCCTCCACCCTTGTATCAGCCCACCAGCTATTGAAACCTCCATGCATTTCTTTCTTGCTTCCAGACAGACTATTCCAATATTCTATAAACTAGCCTCCCATTCTCCACCTGCCATGAACTACAGCTGACCTTAAACCTTCATACCCTGTATGTGGAATGAGCTGCAAGAGAAAGTGGTTGAGGCCGGTTCAATAGCAACATTTAAAAAGCATTTGGATAAGTACAAGGGTGTGAAAGGATTAGAGGGATAAGGGCCAAACGCGGGCAATTGGGACTAGCTGGGAGGGCATCATGGTCGGTTTGGGCCAAAGGGTCTGTTTCCGGGATGTATTGCTCTATAACTTGGGCTAATGTGGGTTAATTAAGATTGTATAATTGGAACAGATGCAACAGATGAAGAAACAGGGAGAATAGAATGAAGTTCTTCAGTTATGTAAAGTCACATAGGAAGTAACATGACTCCTGTTCATAATCTTTACCAAAGTAAAGCAGTGAACTCCTGTTTATTCTTACATTTTTGATGGAAGGGGTTTCTCCTCCCGAGACTCCCAATTCTCCCTCATTCTTGACATCAGGTTAAAGAGTTTAACCTCACATTAACATGAATTTAAAAGATTTCTTTGTTTAACAGGGACAATTCCTGAATCACTCCCATTTCCTATGCCATCTCATCTAATGTTACGTTTCCTGGACTTCGTTCACTGACTACTACACTATCTGTTTTGGGCCTATAAATCATCCATCCTTCACACCATACACAACCACCACTTCCCCTCCCCGCCAACATTTGTCTTTGTTTGCTTCATTTTTCATTCAGTTCACTTAACCTTCGCTGAAAGCAGTTTTTTTCTGTGAGTGCGCGTGCTTTATTCTCAGAAACACCTTGTTTACCCTTCCTTGAATTCTTCTGAACGATACCTTGGTCTCTGTTCTCTTAACTTCATTCATCTTAAGATATTCTTTCTTGTCTCAATTTCCTGGTTATCTGGACAGTAACTGGTTCTGTGGAAAATCCTGCCTCTTTGCAACTCCCCAATCTTTCTTCTGCAGAGTTGAGAGATGTTCACTGGTGTCTTTCTTCAACTGCTAACTAATTCAGCTAAAACTGAGAACAAAGGAAACCTCTTCCCTCTGGATTGTGGCCCCCTGTTGTTTAGCAATAACTTATCCTTCTTGATATTTTTATTTATACTTCTTACTGCAACCCCCTCTAAACGCAATCAAATCACATTTGGAATTTAACCAACCCTCACATATACAAACACTGTTGTCTGGCATGAGTCTAACTTTAGGTTTCACCTGTCCTTTTACAGAAACATTAAATTAAACTCACTTAAAACTATATCTTATTTCTAATGTTTACCAATGCAAATATAAATCTCTTAAAAGTACTTTTGTTTTTCTAACATAAGAACATAACATAAGAACATAAGAAATAGGAGCAGGAGTAGGCCATCTAGCCCCTCGAGCCTGCCCCGCCATTCAATAAGATAATGGCTGATCTGACGTGGAGCAGTACCACTAACAAAATGCATTTGTAGTTTTGCCCTATGTTTTCTTGTACTGTACCCTGGGGTCATGAGGTGCTTGACAGCCATCTATTCTTGCTTTAAATTTCCCTAAGTTGGCATCAGGGTGACATTGGCATAGTGGTAATATCACAGGGCTAGTAACTTGGAGACCCAGGCTGATGCCAAATCCCACCAAGGCAGCTGTTGAGTTTGAAATCAGTCAATAAAAAATTGGCATTGAAAGCTATAGCGTGGGATTTTCCAACCGCGCTCAGCCCAAAATACTGCCCAGGGTCAATGGACTTTTCCATGGTCCGATACGATTTGGATGGGGCGCGTGGGACGGGAAAATTTCTCCAATAGTCTCAGGAGTGGTGACCATGAAACTATCATCGATTGCCACAAAAACCCATCTGGTTCACTAATGTCCTCTTGGGAAGGAGATTTGACGTCCAAACATGGTTTGGCCTCCATGTGACTCCAGAGCCACAGTAATGCGGTCGACTCTTAGCTGCCCTCTGAAATGATTTGGCAAGGTTAGTTCAAGGGTAATTTGGGTGACAAATGCTGGCCTTGCTAGCAACGCCCTCATCCAATGAAAAAAAAACTTTGCATATCTGCTTCTGCGCTTTTAACATTAAAATCTTACCACTCTCAGCGATGCTTTTGGGTCTGTTAAAATGCTAAGCAAATAATCGTGGCCTTAATTGTTCTACCTGAAGAATGACATGCTAATGTGTGAATGAGCAAAATATACCTATCATTTGGTTTACCTCAGAGAAGGGTATATATAAAGCCAGAAATAAATAGTGAAGCAATAGAATAATTTAATGATTGTTGCTGAGTTCATTCTGGGAACTGGGGGAAATTTGAGGGTGAAGGAAGCAGATTGAACGATATGTTTGAAAAGGGAATTGGATAAACACTTGTAGATAATTTTTACATCACTTTGAAAGAACAGGGCAGTGGGACTAATTGAGTTCACTCTACCAAAGAGTTGGCACTGGCAAGATAGACCAAATGGTCCCCTCAGCTGTATAATTCTGTAAAGACATCCACCATCCTTTAGTAACAAATGCAAGGAATCATTTTTCACTCATGAACAGAGGAAATGAATGTTAGTGGACTTTGGGGCTTATCATACCCTGCTGCCCAGTTATTGCTCTGCCAGGCCATTCAACTCTCACCTGTCCCTTTGCCCCACATTACTATAACAGCCTGAGTAATTAAACATGGACTGTCTTTCACATTCGGGGAACTCCATAGTTTAGGTTTTAAATGCATTTTTATCGTGAGCAAGCCAAAACTTCTCTTGTCTAAATTTCTATTTGTAGCCGCCTCAATCACTCTTATAAAAGCAAAATACTGCAGATGCTGGAATCTGAAACAGAAAATGCTGGAAAATCTCAGCAGGTCTGACGGCGTCTGTGGAGAGATAGGTACCCCAGTCCAACGCCGGCATCTCCACATCAGAGAGAGAATAGAGCCAGCGTTTCAAGTCTGAGCGGCTATGCAGAGCGAAACATTGGCTCCATTCTCTCTCCACAGACGCTGTCAGACCTGCTGAGATTTTCCAGCGTTTTCAGTTTTTGTTTCAATCTCCCTCTCACTACCCCACCAGTGTTTTGAAGAGTGTAGTGCCCCACACTGTCAAGATCCCAGCAAGAATGTTGTTGAAAGCGCAATTCAATTGTTGGAATATCCACACTTTCCTTGAAGGCTAAGATGTCTTCGGCATCACTAGAAAAATGATCGTTTCGAACACTAGAAAGAATGGTATATCACAGAGTCCATAGAATCCCTACAGTGCAGAAGGAGGCCATTCGGCCCATCGAGCCTGCACCGACTGGGTGATCCTACCCAGGCCCTATCTCTGTAACCCCATATATTTTACCCTGCTAATCCCCATAACACTAATGGACAATTTGCAGGGTTTCATAAGTAAGCAAGGGGAGGTTGTTAAATTGTACTTGAACGAAAGAGGGGGCCATAGGAAGTTATGGTATATTTTTATATTTTGGAAAAGCTGAGTTCACAGAACTGAGGACTTGAAAAATACCTCACTGATTGCAAAGTCCTGAGGTCATCACTGGCGCTATATAAATGCAAGTCTTACTGACAGCCGGATCAAATAATACGCATACACAGAGATCTGTTTGCACTCAGTCCTTAGATTTCTCTGTTTGACTGAGATGTTACAGAGGATCAGTACGAATATTGCAGTGTGCACCTTTCTTTAAATAAGGAGCAAGCTTGCTGTACATAGAAACAAGATCTCATTCTCTTGTACTAGTTGATCTCCTGGGGAATTGCACACTCAAAGTTAGCACAGCCGTAGTCTTCACGTTAAAACAGACTTAGCTGGTGTGGATAGCTGTACTTGGGCATTCAGACATAATTTTGTTAATAAATTAAAGTATACTTATTCGTCACAAGTAGACTTACATTAACACTGCAATGAAGTTACTGTGAAAATCCCCTAGTCGCCACACTCCGGCGCCTGTTCGGGTACACTGAGGAAGAATTCAGCACGGCCAATGCACCCTAACCAGCACGTCTTTCGGACTGTGGGAGGAAACCAGAACACCCGGAGGAAACCCACGCAGACACGGAGAACGTACAGACTCCGTGAAGACAGTGACCCAAGCTGTGTCCCAGGTCCTTGGTGCTGTGAGGCAGCAGTGCTAACCACTATGCCACCGTGCCACCCATAAGTTATGTGCAAATATAGAACATAACACATGTCTACATTTGCTTTGAAGCCATGTACTGTCTTTAGTTTTAGAATAATACCTTGATTAAACATTTATTATGGTTAAACAGCATTGCAAGAATTTGCTCAGCTTCCAGCTGGAAGTTTAATTGTCAGATATCATTGAGCCTACTCTCATTGCTGAAGTCAGCATCTTGAATTCAAATTAAATTAATTATAAAATAATTGTGTAAAGGCAGAAGCCTTCAACACACCTGGAAGCAAGGAAAATGTATTTACGTTCCTCTCGATTTCGATCTTTGAGCGCTCAGTTCTGATTAAGTACAGTGATCGCTCATAAACAGAAAGTGCTGGAAACTTTCAGCAAGCTCAGACCAGTATGTGTGACAAGAGAAACAGAGTTAATGTTTCAGATTGTTGCTTTTTTATCAACAAGTACATTGGGATCTGATGAAGTCATTGACTGGAATGTTAACCGTTTCTCACTCCACAGATGCGACCTGATCCGCTGAGTATTTCCAACACTTCCGCCAAAAACCTCCGACCTCGTCCGCGGCTGGGATTCTCCAGCGCTGCTGCAGTGTGAAGTTTTGGCTGAGCGCCAAATTCTCCATTCTCGCTGGCAGTGGGGCGGGTATGGACAAGATTGGAGAATCCCGCCTCTTGTGTTTATTTGCATTTCTAGCATCTGCAGCAATTTGTTTTTGTAAAATGATGATTGAATATTAGTGAAACATGGGACAGGTTAACTCGTGTTGCAAAGGTCTGACAGATAATCTTTGGGTTCAGTGATGGAATCATAGCTACAAACACTGAACATTAATAAATTACTTCTTTTGCCCCTAACCAGTGGTTTGGGATAGTACATTACAATACATTTGCAATAAACGTGGTTTAGTTTGCAAATTAATTTTTTTATTTAATGACTACTTCAGTCATTATAGCCAGATGGTAGAGTTTAGCTCATATAGCTTAATGTGTATATGATATTTAACTGCAGTTATAATTGAAAGTTAATATGTTGATGCAATATACCAAATTGTTAAAAGATCTCAGACTAAATAGAACCTAAAAGGAAAATAACATTTGGTCTGTTGCTGCCTTGTCTGAAAAGAGCTTTCGGGACTCAACATTGAGTTCAACAACTTTACAGTGTAGCCTTTTTCCTCCATCCTTACATTTTAAAAAATATATCCCTAACATTTTTTGTCCCAATGCAAAAACCTTTCCTCCCCCCTCCCTCACCGAGCCATCTGTTGCTGGTTCTTAAGTTTTGCTTCGTTTTTGTTACAATCTCTCCTACATCCCACTAATCACTAACCTTCTACTCTGTTCCAGCTGTTCCACCCCCTCTTACGCAGTATGATGAAGGGTTAACTCAGAGACCATGTATTGCTAAAAAAACTTTAGCTTAAATACAAAGACTCGTGACTCTAGTGTCTTGCCAAAGACGTCTCTTTATTAACCAACGATCGGTGGGCAACCAGTATTGTTCAGCCTAAGGCTCCTCAGAAGAGAAGGTTTTGAGCTTTCCAACTCTTAATCTAAATTACAAAAGCTAAATTAGATCATTTATATATTTCTTAAAAATCACTTTCCCGCCTTTCCAGCAGACAGAGCCAATTATTATTATTGTAAATCAATCAATATTAATGCCTGTCATATACTACAGCCAATTGCACTCCACTTTCTGACATCGTGGGATTTCGTTAATCTATCTCATCAACTCCCATTTGTGTTCATGGCCAGACCAGACAATGGAATTCTCGTATCTGAGAGAAGCTGTTTTATCTCGTACAGCTTGAATGCTCTATTCATAAAGTAACTACACTGTTTGCATGAAATAACATTAAGAGCTATACTGTTTGAAACATCTGCTGATATATGCCAGTTATGCAAATCCATTGTTTTTAGGAATGCGGTCTGCTTTATCAGGTTTCGTCCCATCGTACCATGCGACAGCTTGCCCTTGGCCAAAGTTTGCAAAAGTGTAGTTGCATATATTCTAAAATCTGAAATACATGTTTGAATTAAAAGATCTCCTACTTATTTGTTCTGTCTTCATAGAGAAAATTTCCTATTAATCTGTCAGTCTGATCTGAGGTCATTCATTCAGTAATACATTAATATTTTAAACCCCTGGGTATTTAAAATTTTGTAGCCTACCATGGATTTTCCTGCAACGCAGTCTATAATCCAACACACTTCTCCCTCTGTGTCACCACAGGAGCGATCTCTGTCCTCATCATCAAGCTCTGCAGCAGCCTCCTCAAACTCAGGGAGGGCAATGAAGTCTGCCGTCCCTCCCCATGTCTGGGCTTGCTTGCAGTTGGTCTGTGCAAATTTGCCATGTATGGAAGCAAAAGAAAGAATAAAGAAAAGTACAGCACAGAAACAGGCCCTTCGGCCCCCTCCAAGTCTGTACCGATCACGATGCCCAAACTCACTTAAAAAAAAACCTCCTGTCCTTACTCGGTCCGTATCCCTCTATTCCTTCCCTATTCATGTACCCATCCAGATGCCTCTTAAATGTTGCTAATGTGCCTGCTTCCACCACCTCCTCTGGCAGCGTGTTCCAGGCACCCATCACTCTCTGCATGAAAAACTTGTGATTAGAGGGAATGGAGCAAAGGCTGAGTGAAATATGTGTCCTCTGTGTGTAGTCAGCCCTCGCGGGACTGGTATTGGAGTTTGAGCAACAAGACCCAGATGGGATGGTGGTGGTGGGTCTTGTTGAGGGAGTAAGTGTTGACATGTGAGATCCATGATTGAATATGTGAGATCCATGAAGAGAGTAGCCCTTTGAGTACATGATGCCATGCTGGGAGTTTCATAGTGGAGGGAGCTGAGGGAGGATTTACCCTGGTGGAACGGATGAGATCATTCATCCACTTCCTGCACTGGATGGCGTTTCGTGGGCCGGTTACGGCTGTGCTGATTTCCTGGGCAATAGCACCCCAGGCTGCAGGTATGAGGTTGATGTGCTTCTTTGAGCTGTCCCTGGGTGATGGACATGCCGGTGGGCCCACATTTTCACAGTAACTTCATTGCAGTGTTAAGGTAAGCCTACTTGTGACACTAATAAATAAACTTTGAACTTTAAACTTTAAAAAAAACTGGTGCTGCCTCCTTCTTGAGGCTGCAAGTCTTTTTCCTCAGGCTCTGAACATCCTGCATGATCTGGTGAACACAGTAAGAGTTTTAACAACACCAGGTTAGCAAATGCATGTGTCTGTATAGATTTCCTCCGGGTGCTCCAATTTCCTCCCACAGTCCAAAGATGTGCAGGTTAGGTGGATTGGCCATGCTAAATACCCCCTTACTGTCCCAAGAAGAGTAGGTTAGCTGGATTAGCCATGCTAAGTCGCCCCTTAGTGTCCCAAGATGTGTAGGTTAGGGGGATTAGCGGGGTAAGTATGTGGGGTTACGGGGGTAGGGCCAGGCTAAGATGCTCTTTCGGAAAGTTGGTATACTTGATGGGCCGAATGGCCTCCTTCTGCACTGTTAGGATTCTGAGAGAAAAAGAAAATCCATCTCTGTCTTAAATGCGTGAGTAAATGCGTGACCCCTTACTTTTAAATAGTGACTCTTAGTTTTAGATTCTCCCACAGGAGAAACATCCTTTCCACCTCTACCCTGTCATATGTTTCAATCAAGTCACCTTTTCTTCTTCTAAACTGCAGCGGATACAGGCCTAGCCTATCCAACCTATTCTTATAAGGCAACCCTCCCATTGCAGGTATTAAGCCAAGTAAATCTTCTCTGAACTGCTTCCAAATCTTTTATATCATTCCTTAAACAGGTGTAGGATTGAAATTCCCTCCATCTGGGAAATTGATGGAATATAAAACAGAAACCCATTGACATGCTTTGACCTCATGTTTTGTATTACACAGCACAGGAACCAAGCTGCAGCCAGCAGCACAGGACTGCAGCAAGGGGTTAATTCAGACATTAGTACAAGACAGTGGCTCATCAAAAAGGTTTGGACATTGTTGGAAAACTATCATGGAACAATGGTACCAGGGAAATGCCATTACCTGCCATTGACATGTAAGAGACTCTCAGGGAGAGCAATAGGGTCATTCAGACCTTCACCAGCCTTGCAGGAGCCGGGTGCTGTTACTGCATTGTCTCAAAACAGCAGGAGAACCGTTTAAACAATATGTTCACTGGGGATATATTTTCCATGGAAAGACTATTATCTCAAACCGGCATGAACTGATCATATTCGTCTGGGCTATGTTTAGAATACGTGGCAATCTCCCATTTTGAGGCTAAGTGCAGTGGCCGGCAGCTTAGGCGGGGCCTGTCATGCCAACCGGAAAGGTGGTGTCCCATGCAAGATTCAACACTTAGATGCTCATTAATTATGCACAGCCTAGTCCCCTCCAACTCTCCTGACTGGCTGACAGCTGGTTTGTCCATCCACCCTCAGCTGGCGGGTTCGAAACTGCTGGCACCATATTTAAACACCAGTCCAGCACTCTGTATCACTCTCTCCAGCCCACCTGTCTTCACCAGATCATGATGTGGAGATGCCGGCGTTGGACTGGGGTAAACACAGTAAGAGTTTTAACAACACCAGGTTAAAGTCCAACAGGTTTATTTGGTAGCAAATGCCATGCATCTGCTACACAGAGAATGAGCAAACTCCACACAGTTACCCAAAGCCAGAATTGAACCTGGGTCCCTGGCGCTATGAGGCAGCAGTGCTAACCACCGTGCCACCCAATATATAGTGTATGTTTGGAGCGCTCTTCCTCAAAAGCCAGTGGAAGCAGAGTCTTTGAATATTTTTAAGCAGATGTCGACACATTCACAGACCTGATAAGCAAGGCTGTGAAATGTTATCAGGGGTAGGTGGGAATATGGAGTTGAAGTTGGGAATGTGAAGTGGAGCTTACAATCAGATCAGCCATGATCCTATTAAATGGTGGAGCAGATTTGAGGGAATGAGGGCCTACTCCTGCTCCTAATCAGTGTGTTCGAATGTGTCATGGCATCTTTCTCACCCACCTGAAAGGGACAAGTGGATCTCCATCATGAGTCACCGGCAAGTGACCGTGGCTGAGGCGAACATAAAAGGAGCTTGGTAGCAAGAATAGTACGGCACTGCCACCCTATTCTGGGATATCATCTCCCACCCTAACTGTTGGTCAAACTGACAACGTATTTGGAAATTCGATTCTGAAGATAACATTTCTGATGTCTCATGGACTGACATAATAATCTAAAACTGTCATCAGCAAGCATATGTACTCTTGGTTGCATGTTGATCACAAGTGATTAATATGTTATGTCGATAAGATAATGTAACTTTCCATTCAGTCTGGGGATTTAATTTTGAGGTGTCTGGGGGAAAATGTAAAATCAGTCAAGTTAGTAATCATAGAAACCCTACAGTGCAGAAGGAGGCCATTCGGCCCATCGAGTCTGCACCAACCACAATCCCACCCAGACCCTACCCCCACATATTTACCCGCTAATCCCTCTAACCTACACATCCCAGGACTCGAAGGGGCAATTTTTAACCTGGCCAATCAACCTAACCCGCACATCTTTGGACTGTGGGAGGAAACAGGAGCACCCGGAGGAAACCCACGCAGACACGAGGAGAATGTGCAAACTCCACACAGACAGTGACCCGAGCATCGAACCCGGGACCCTGGAGCTGTGAAGCAGCAGTGCTAACCACTGTGCTACCGTACCGTGTAATGTTTGTATTATAAAGCTGATAAGAGTTCCAAGTTTGAGATGAAAGGTATCCTATGATTAATTGAAAGGCTGTCTTAAAAGTAAGAAATGTGAGTAATTACATTACACCCTCTGTGATTTTAGGAGATTTCAGAGCACCTTACAACCAATGAAATACTTTTGAAGTGTAGTCACTGTTGTGATAAAGGATTGCAGCAGCCAATTTATACACAGCGAGCTCCCAAACAGCAATATGACCATGAACAGGTAATCTGTTTTTTAGGTATTGGCTAGGATACTTGGCAGAGCTGCTCTGCTTTCCAAGTAGGGCTGTGGGATCACTTGCCTAAGAATGCAAATGTCAGGTCAATGTCTCATCTGAAAGGTGAGACTCTGACCTTGCAGCAGTAATTGAATAGCAATCTAGATTTTGTACTCGTGGCTCTGGAGCAACCAGAACCCCCTGACTCAGAGGTGATAGTGCTGCCAACAGCTGACACCTAAATAAGACACATTCTGTTATAATATCATTCTACGTTTCTTTCTGCACTAGTGATTAAACAAAGGAGTAAACTCTCAATCAGTAAAGCCAAAGATGGCAATCATTACTGCAGGTACGCATTTAAAGTTTATTTATTAGTGTCACAAGTAGGCTTACCTTAACACTGCAATGAAGTTACTGTGAAAACCCCCTGGTTGCCACACTCCGGCGCCTGTCCAGGTACACTAAAGGAGAATTTAGCATGGCTAATGCACCTGACCAGCACATCTTTTTGGACTGTGGGAGGAAACCGGAGCACCCGGAGGAAGCCCACGCAGACACGGGGAGAACGTGCAAACTCCACACAGACAGTGACCCAAGGCAGGAATTGAACCCAGGTCCCTGGCACTGTTGAGGCAGCAGTGCTAACCACTGCGCCACCGTGGACTCTTACTGATTCCATTTGCCACCCTATCTGTCTTTTTGAAAACACCTCAGTTGAAGCCACACCATCAATGAACAACAAGGTCTCACACATCTTTTAATTGCTTTTATAGAAGTTTGGCATCTGACGGCAGCTTGTTGGATGGTAGCTATCTCATTCTTCTAAATAGAGAGGAGTGGCACATAAACCTTGGCTGTTATCCAAGCACACACTGATCAAGATTCATGGCACAGAACAAGTCTAAATATGATAAACGAGTTCGTTTTCATTGTCAGTAGTGAGTACTTTTTAAGTGAGAACTTTGATTCATTTGCTGCCTGTCTGGGCAGGATTGAACTAATTAAAAATAAAATAAGCTAGAACTGGAACATTTGCAGGTATGGATATTTCTTATGTATTTACATTCAGACTTTGCATTCATTATTTAAAGAGAATTTGAAATTGATTTCTCCCTGCTTAATAATTCTACCGATCAAATAACTTAGTGATCTGTCCTTACCAATTCTGGCCTATATGTGACTCCAGACAGGCAACAATGTACACTGTGTGAGTGGATTTGCTCTGGGAGGTTTTATGATGGACTTACATTTCTAATGTTGGGGCTAATGACCTGTACTCAATTGTGTTGTTACTGCCTTGTTCTTCCGGCACTGATCCTCATAAAACCCTATCATTACCCCTCTCCCTCCAAAAAATGACATTTGATCCATCAGTTTTGTTGCAGGTACCAGTTCTCTAGCTGTTCCTCTTTGTCTGTGGATCTTGAATAGCTGCATCTCATCTCCCACAGCTTTTCTTTCACAATTGATTTGTGGCCTGTTTGCTAAATTGAGACAGCCCTGGTCAGAATTGCCAGTGATGCTGTCTGTGACCATAAGACGTAGGAGTAGAATTAGGCCACTCGGCCCATCGAGTCTGCTCCGCCATTCAATCATGGCTGATTTTTTTTCTCATCCCCATTCTCCTGCCTTTTCCCCATAACCCCTGATCTCCTTATCAATCAAGAACCTATCTATCTCTGCCTTAAAGGCACTAAATGACCTGGCCTCCACAGCCTTCTGCGGCAAAGGGTTCCACTGATTCACCACTTTCTGGCTGAAGAAATTCCTCCTCATCTCTGTTTTAAAGGATCGTCCCTTTCGCCTGAGGTTGTGCCCTCGCACTTTATCATTTGCCACACCATCACCCCCATCACTTCTCTGTGATCCACAGTCAAACTCCCCTGCATGTTTGTATTCCTACCTATATACCAACACAACCAGCATGTTTCTACCTCCCAAGCGGTCACTTTCCTAAAGATTCACCCTTGCTGCTTCTACCCCAGTGCAACCCATTTACAGGCATGAAGTGAGCTTCCAGATAGAATATAAATAGATTAAATAGAATCACTACAGTGCAGAAAGAGGCCACCCGGCCTATCAAGCCTGCACTGACAACAATCCGAAACAGACCCTATCCCCATAACCCCACGTCCCCCTGACACTAAGGGTCAACCCAGCATGGACAATCCACCCAACCTGCACAAGATGTATCCGATGTGCAATTTTACCTCTCCACCACTTTCCTTAATCCCATGGCAATTTGGACTGTTGGACTGATGGTCGCCTGATGAGTCACTAATGCCCTTTAGTAAGGGAAACCTACCATCCTTATCTGGCTTATATGTGACTCCAGACATGCAGCGATGTAGCTGGCTCTTAATTGCCCTGTAACATAGCCTAGCAAATCGCTGCAAGACATGTGTCACACTCGCTTGTGGAGCTGGAATTCCCTACTGTGAACAGTTGGAAGACTGAATGCTTCATTTTCAGCCCATGAGAAACACAATCTGTTGATTCCACCTCTCTACCAGATAACACACGTTCCCCGTTCTGTATGACCCAGAGCCGAGATTCAAATCCTATATCCAACTCATCAAGACCAGGTACTTCCACCTCCTCAATATTGCATGCCTTACCTCCGCACCAGCCCCGCTCCCTAAGAACACAAGGTATCTTTATTTTCCTTCCTTAATGTCCTCCTTGGCGACATTCTCAGTACATTTAAAATTTACCAGTATTACACTGAATCCATTCCTGGATAAATTACAAGTAAGGCAATGTAAACAGGATGGACCCGACTTAAAACTTGACCCTGTCACAGCCAGTCTAATAGCTACATTACAACCACAACCTTAATGTCTCTCCTTTTCTGACAGTAAGCTCTGAAGCCAGTGCATTATTTGATTATATGGAACTGTACCAATAATCTGAAGCCACATTTGAATTTGTCGTTTAGTTGTTCAATGCCATCTGGTAGTATCCCTCCCTCTCAGTGGAACCATGCCAAAGTTAGGGTTGGAATTCCAGATGAGGCAAAAGATTTCCTTAAACAAATTCTGGAGCAGAAATTGGTCCTTGTTGTGAAAAATGGTCCAGTTCTGGGGGACTATGTCTTGCACTCCGAAGATGCCCAAAATATATTGGCATCATATTGACCACAAGGCAATATTTGGGTACCTCTGGCAGTTACCTTTGACACCTATTGAAAGTGCTAATTCTGTTCAGTCCCCCTTGAAGTTTGTCCGCACTCAGCAGGATCAAGTGGCTCAACTGCGCTACCATTGCTAACCTGTTTATTTCCGCACTCCAGTTCCGGGGCTTAACTTGGAGCTACTACGCTGAGGCAAATGGCTCGACCATGGTGGCACAGTGGTTAGCACCGCTGCCTCACAACACCAGGGACCCGGTTTCAATTCCGGCCTCGGGTGACTGTGTGGAGTTTACATATTCTCACCGTGTCTGCGTGGGTTTCCTCCGGATACTCCGGTTCCCTCCCACATTCCATAGATGTGCGGGTTAGGTTGATTGGCCATGTTAAATTGACCCTTGATGTTAGCGGAATTAGCAGGGTAAAAACGTGGGGTTACGGGGATAGGGCTGGGTGGCATTGTTGTCGGTGCAGGCTTGATGGGACAAATGGCCTCCTCCTGCACTGTAGAGATTCTATGATAACTATTCAATTGTGCTCTAGCCTGTCAGTACAGAAGGTATTTTACAAGGAATTGAAGAGGCAGGTATTAATATTTGCTTATATTTTGCTGTCAGATTTAACTTCTAAGATTCCTCTACATGGTGAAAAAGCATCCGGAAACAGCAATCAAATCATTAGGGATCTTTTAGAATTATTCCTGCTGTATGTGACTCAATTAAATGGCAATGATGTTATCAGGAGAGTGCCTGGAGGAGTTGCAGTGCTAGCCTGTGCAGGGGAGCTGAGTGTCTGCCATATATCAGTAGTTACATTCCTAGCTTGCGGCAAGCGTTTCACATTTCTTCATTTCAACCATAAGCTATAGTTCAGCTCCCTTTCTCTGTCTGACACAGTTACTCATTCCAACTGATGCTTCCCTGGCTGTAAATTCAGTGTTTTGTAGTGTGAAGTGTACAAAAGGAAGGAAAATGTTAAATTGAAATTGGCTTCGACACAAGCCTGTGGATGTCTAAATGGCTGACTCAACTGTTTGTGAACACTGCATATGATGGCTAGATGTCCCTTGATCCATTAGTTGAACAGAATTATGACCCTGTTGATTTAAATCTGATTCACACCTCTGGAATATGAGAGACAGGACACTTCGTGCGTGTCTTAAATATTTGCACTCGAATATTTGCACTGGGGTTTTTCCCCTGCGAGATGGGGCGAGTTTTATTACGCAATGAGTTATTGCGATCTGGACTGCCCAAAAAAGGGTGTGGAAGCAGATTCAACAATAACTTTCAAAGGGGAATTGACTAAATACTTGAAAAGGAAAATAAATTGAAAGGCTTTGGGGAAAAAGCAGGGGCGTGGGACTAATTTAAAGAACGACATAGGAACAATGGGTAGAAGGACCTCCTTCTAGGCTGTATGATTCTGTGATTTAAAGGAGAGTAGGTACGGTGAGCACTAACTTGAAAGCTTTCAATTATAGTTTTTCAACTGTGCCTCTAGCCTGTCACTACTGAATGTATTTTACAAAGATTTGATGACGAGGCAGCTATTGAAATTTGCTGATGTTTTGCTGTTACATTTAATCTTGAAGATTCCTCTCTCGTGAAAAAATCCTTATACAGCAATCAAACTGTTAGCGACAAAGAACAAAGAAAATTACAGCACAGGAATAGGCCCTTCGGCCCTCCAAGCCTGCACCGACCATGAACTAAAACCCCCTATCCTTCCGGGGACCATATCCCTCTATTCCCATCCTAGTCATATATTTGTCCAGACACTCCTTAAAAGTCACTATCGTATCTGATTCCACTACCTCCCCCGGCAGCGAGTTCCAGGTACCCATCACCCTCTATATAAAGAAAACCTGCCTTGTACATCTCCTTTAAACCTTGCCCCTTGCACCTTAAACCTATGGCCCTGAGTAATTGACTCTTCCACCCTGGGAGAAAGCTTCTGATTATCCACTCTGTCCATGCCCCTCATAACCTTGTAGACTTCTATCAGGTTGCCCCTCACTCTCCGTTGTTCCAGTGAGAACAAACCAAGTTTCTCCAACCCCTCCTCACAGCTAATGTCCTCCATACCAGGCAATATCCTGGTAGACCTTTTCTGTACCCTCTCCAAAGCCTCTACATCCTTCTGGTAGTGTGGCGACCAGAATTGAACACTATATTCCAAGTGCAACGTAGTCACTATGGATGCAGGCAAGACAGGAAGGCTCCAAATGGATTGGTTTTTTTCTCCCCGATGATTTCTGTGTAATAATTTATGGATTTGATTCGGATTCTGAATTTTATACCAGTTTCGACTGAAGTAAATTGTTTTTGTTATATTGTTGAAATGATTATATTTTGGTTGGGATTATATTTTGTCTTCCTCACGCCATTTAATTTTGAATTAGCAATCGTACTTCAGGGAGCCTGTAACAGTATATCTAAATAGTGCGGCTCTGCAATAATGCAGTTTTTGTACTAAGGAGCACCTCTTTTCCTTGATTTATTTGTCCTATTGCCTTTACTCAGTTTAAGTCCAATAATTATGCCTATTTCAGTTGCCCCTTCATTAGTAGCTATCTAGACCTTAAACTCTGGGATTCCTTCCTCAAGCATCTCTGCCTCCCTCTCTCTCCTGCTGTAAGACACTTCTTAAAACCCACCTATTTGACCAAGTTTTTGATCACATGCCCTATCATCCTCTGTAGCTCAGTGACTAATTTTGTCAGCCAAAATGTGTTCAGCCGGTTTTGTATGAATATGAGAATGAGCTTTTAGCTTACTAGAAAGCTGACAGCGGCTTCAGTTTGAGAGTTTAATAATGTTTGGAAAGATAAATCAAGTTTTAATTATAAATTGGTTTAATTTCAAACCAGTTAATTGTTGTACACTGTGAGGTATCTTTACATTATTGGATTTAGTGTGGTACTTGGGAATAGCACAGGTTTTTACTTCAAAGTCATATTGTTGGCTCTACATTTCTCTTTGGACAATGAAACTCAGTACATGTAGCTAAATGATACATTTTAATATTAAAAAGCCAGTGACATACAGAGCTCTTTACTAATGTTAAACAGTTCACAGTCTTTAGAATTCAATTTCCACTGTTACGTTTATGACTTTGTCACTTTGGATTATTGTATGAATGCTTAAGGAAGGTGCTGTTGCAAGAGCCTTGGTGAGTTGCTGCAGTGCATCTTGTAGATGGCACACACTACTGCCACGGTGCGTCGGTGTGCAGGGAGTGAATGTTGAATGTGCCAATCAAGCTGGCAGCTTTGACCTGGATGGTATCAAGCTTGTTGGAGCCGCACTCATCCAGACAAATGGAGAGTATTCCATCACACTCCTGACTTCTGCCTTGTAGATGAGGACAGGCTTTTGGGGAGTCAGGAGTTGAGTTACTCACCGCAGAATTCCCAGCCTCTTGCTTGCTCTTGTAGCCAAAGTATTTGTATGGCTAGTCCAGTTCAGTTTCTGGTCAATGGTAGCCCCCAAGATGTTGATACTGGGGGATTCAGTGATGGTAATGCCATTGAACGCCAAGGAAAGATGGGCAGACCCTCTCTTATTGGAGATGGTCATTGCCTGGCATTTGTGTGACACATGTTACTTGCTTCATATCAGAGGAGTCACGAATGGTGCTGAACATTATGCAAACATCCCCAGTTCTGACCTTATGATGAAAGAAAGGTATTTGATGAAGCAGCTGAGGATGGTTGGGCCGAGAACAGTACCCTGAGGAATTCTTGCTTTGATGTCCCGGGACTGAGATGATTGAACTGTGCAACATTTGATATTATGCCACTTTTCAATGTATATGCTGAAATCCAAAAAATATATATATTTGCCTTTTTGATATAAAATTCCTTACATTATAAGTCGGGGGTCAGGGAAGGGGGATGGTGTGAATATAGCCTATTCAAAATGAATTCAATTTGCCTAAACATCCCAGCGTTCTGAGTTGATGAATATCTGGTGATGAGATTTATTGTTTCTATCAAACCATATTCACGCAATGGTTCTTTGTGTTCCATTACTGTGTACTTAATCCATTTCCATTGAAATTATTCAGATACATGGTGAATGAACATCAATTACCAATGTACACTCAGTGAAACCTCGTTATTTCAGGCATCGCTCATAACTTATTAAAGAGACAAGTCACACTGACTCAACATCAGTGTCACGACAACTATTACAGATTGAAGAAACCATGGAATTAGCAAGAGATAAATCAATTTATCTGCATCCCACTTGAATCCTGATCATTTCTAATACTATGCTGTGCCTTGTTACATGGAGTAATGTTGCAAAATAACTTGCATAGAATGTGAACAGGCCACTTGGCCCAACTGGACCATGCTCCACACAAGGCTCCTCCCACTCCTGCCGGCAGTCCACAGGAACTGCAGCGGTTCAAGAAGACAGCTCACCGCCACCTTCCTGAGGACGATTAGGGATGGGCAATAAATGCTTGCCTATTCAGTGACGCTCATATCCCATAAATGAATAAAAAGAAAAAGATCTATTTATGCTTACAGTCTGTTTCCTGATAGCTAACCAGTCTTCTATCCATGCCAATATATTTTCATCTTTTATTTTCTGCAATAACATTTCATATGGTGCCTTATCAAATGCCTTCTGGAAATCGAAGTACAGTATATCTACTGGTCCCCCTATATCCAATCTAAGTACAGCACATCTACTGGTCCCTCTATATCCAATCTAAGTACAGTACATCTACTAGTCCCCCTTTATCCACAGCATCCTTGTCTCCTTCGAAGAACATCAATGCATTGGTTAAATATCATTTCCCTTTCACAAAACCAGATTGTCCTGAACGTTTCTAAGTGCCCTCTATTACATCTTTAATAATAGCTTCCAACATTTTGTCAATGACAGATGTTCAGCTAACTGATATACAGTTTCCTGCTTTATGTCTCTCTCCCTTCTAAATAAAGGAATTACATTTTCTATTTTCTAATGGTGCCTTTGCCGAATTTAGAGAATTTTGGAAAATTAAAACCAGTGTATCAACTATCTCACTATCCACTTCTTTTAAGATCCTAGGATGAAGAACATTAGGACCAGGGAATTTTTCAGCCTGCAGCTCTTAACAACTTGCTAAGTACCACTACTCCGATGAATGTAATTTTCTGGAGTTTCTCCCATTTCCTGATTTATAGCTGTCTCTGGGATATTACTTACACCCTCTATAGTGAAGACAGATGCAAAATACCTGTTCAGTTAATCTGCCATCTCTTTATTTTCCATTATTAATTCCCCCAGATTCGCCATCTATTAGGCCACCAAACCATTTGTTATCTCTTTTCTTATTTAAATATCAATAGAAACTCATTACTATCCGTCTTTGTATTTCTCATTATCTTTCTTTCATACTAATTTTTCCCTCCTCCTTAAGCTTTTTGTCATTCTCTACTGCCCGATATTTTTGCCCATCTGATGTTTCCAATCTGTATGTGGATTAAAATCCTCCATGATTATCACCGTCCCTTTCTGACAAGTTTCCATTATCTCTTCCTTTATCCTGTGCCACACCATATAGTTACAATTAGCGGGCCTGTTCACCATTCCCACTTCTTGCCTTCATCATTTCTCACCTCAACATTAACTGCTCCTACATTCTGGTTTCCTGAACTTAGGTCATCATTGTCTAATATGTTAAAACTATCATTAATTCAGCAACTCTCACTGTCAGCTAGCTAGACATACCTGAACTTTAACTCCTATGTGAAGGAACCTTCACTGTTCTGTGACATTCTGGACTCTGACATTCATGTGAATTAATATCCATAGATCGGACTGGGGTGGGGGGGGGTGGTTGTTTTAAGGTATTCCTAGTTATAAAACTTGTCTGTGTGTGTAGGTAGTTGCAATGACCATTCTCGGGGTTTGAATGTATGAACGAACAGTACTGCTGATTTAACCCTAAAGAGAGTTTGCTGCAAGTCCATTTTAAATTGATTTCACAAATAGAGGTTTGGGGAAATACGCCATGGTTTATTTCAAAAAATTAAAACACCTGTGCCTATGATTTGATTTATTATTGTCACATGTATTAGTATACAGTGAAAAGTATTGTTTCTTGCGCGCTATACAGACAAAGCATACCATTCATAGAGAAGGAAATGAGAGAGTGCAGAATGTAGTGTTACAGTCATGGCTAAGGTGTAGAGAAAGATCAACTTAATGTGAGGCAGGTCCATTCAAAAGTCTGACAGCAGCAGGGAAGAAGCTGTTCTTGAGTCGGTTGTGCACAGACAGCAAGAAAAATAAAAGAGTTCAGTTTGCCTCTCTCCCCAGTCATAACATTGGAAAGTGGTAACATGTCCTCCTTGTTGTTATATTCCAAGGTCGGAAGCTCCAAGGTATTTTATGAAGTCAGCCTAGACCATAGGTTTTGCACTTTGAATTTGGCATGGGTAAGCATAAGATGTTTCACTCCAGATATGATTCAAACAACCCACGAGGGAGCTTTTATCAAACAAAGTTTATTTAAGAGTACAGTTAACACATAGAAAGAAAATTAGTGAAAACTTTTACCAATTACAAACAAAAAAGAACCATGTACTGTTCCAAAGACTCTTACAATACACCCTTCCCAAGTTTAGCACAGAAAACAAGAATGCTCATGTGATGCTGGAGTTTATTGCTCTGCAACACCTGCTGCGAATTAGTCCTTTGGATGGAGAATTGAAACTCTGGCTTCTCCGTTCTGGAACTCCCAGCACCTTGAGGTAGAGAGAGTGTCACTGCTGGCCTCTAGCTAGCAAACTACCCACAGCAAAATTTTCACTCTAGAAAAGTAAGAACAACTACTTCTGACCAGCCAGCAGAATTTCTAATATCAGGGAGAGACAGAAATACTGCTTTTTAGTCTGGAGTCCAACAGCTTCTGACTAGCCAGCAGCCAAAACTGAAAGTAAAGAATGCTTTCCATCTGACCTGTCAATCATTCTTCCCCCCGCCCCCCCAACAATTCAAAAGGCTCGTAAAACGCCAGGACATCGCATTAGGCCCAGATTAAAAATAAACAAAAAGCCTTTTATATAACTCTAACAACAATAAAAGATGCCACTACAGACCTCAGGGTGTTGATAACAAAATACAACAGGGTTGCTTACAAACTGCAGAGAAGATGATTAAAAATAGACTTCTTAAAGGCACAGTAGCGTCACATTGTACATTATTCAATGGAAACTGAATTGGAATAATTTCAGGAGTTTTACTTTCTCCTGTGAGGCATTATGACTCCATCTTAGTCATAAGCTCCACAACAGTGGGTGGTCCATTTTACTAAAACAGGCATCAGTCGACTCAACACTGGAAGCTTACTTTAAACATACTACTAAACAAACAAACTGCTGGTGATGGGCAATTTATGTAACTAGCAGTTCCACACTGGGCTGGGATTTTGCGCCCCTGTTTGCGCCGGTGTAAATGACGACGGGCACAAAGTCTCACCAGAGCCAAAAAAAACAAGATTTCCTGGAACAATTTTCCCCCACCCTATCACTATCACTCGCGATGTAAAATGGAGTTCGTCGGATGCCCTATTTACATGCATTAGAATCTCATGAGCAAGATTCCGTGCTGCAACCCCCCTCCTCCACCCACGTTGAAAAGCCCACCTCCGGCAACGTGATGTCATGCTGTCATTTTGAGGGGTGGAGCCTAAACACGCCGGTAAAGCTGGCTGCACTGAAACCGGGGCACCAATGAAATCTCATTTTTTGCAGGGGAGATGAGGAAATGTGTAGGAGAGCGAGTGAGTGATGGTGTCCCTTGAGATGGCAGTGGCTGAGCTCCCTGTGGGTGTGTGAATGGGTGAGAGGAGAGTGACTTACCCTGGCTGAACGGAGGAGATCATTCATCCTCTTCTGGCATTGATTGCCCTTCCTCCTCTGATGGGAGCTGGCGCTTACCAGCCCTGCCACCTCCTTCCATGGTGACCTTGTTGAAGGTTCCGCTCCCCGTCTGTGGCTTCAAGATGTGGCGTCTCTCCTCAACGGCGTGCAGCATTCTGGTAAGGGACATCCCATTGAATCTTGGGGCAGACTCCCTTGCAGCCACTCTCTATGGTGGGCTTGGAACAAGTGCTGGAGAACGTGCCACTGATAGCGGAGAGGACAAATCAAAAGCCACCCAATACGGACAGGGCGTGAAACCAGTGCAAACTTTTTTTCCCTGACTGTCTAAAATATGGTGGGAAAACCCACCAATGCCACCGGCAGGCTACACCCCACTTTTCCTTCCTGAAACAACACTTCGCCAAACAAATCGGAAAATTCTGCCTATTATCTCAGCTGCTCATATAATATTCTGTATAAAAGTTATTTTTTGGGCTATATTGTATGAGGTTACTGTTCATTCACAGGTTAGTGGTCTGACTGGACACTTGTGTAACTGCTGTGTTTTGTTTATTTTGTAGGTTTGGGGGCAATGGCAGAGATATCAACAATTGTGGAAAAAGTCAAAGAATGCTTGGAACCGCCTGTGGTACCAAAGCCAACATAGACGCCAGGGCCAACTGTGATGTGAAAAGTCCACAATCTCTCACTTCATTTTATGGAGAACTTTGCCTGTAATGTTTTACGTTAACCACAACAAAATTGGAATCAATTTTTGTTTATAGTCCCAATCAAGCTGTGCATTTTATTCCCTGTAACTGAAAACCAAACGATTTTAAATCGACCTGAGGTGCTGTTAAAAAGACAGCTGCTGGGTGGAAACTGCCTGCACTGTGGAAAATTCAGCAATAATTCTACTCGAATTCTATTAAGACCAAGCAGCTTCTGAATCTTCCTCTCTCTCAAGGTGAGATGTTGCCACAGGCACCCTGTTCAGCATTTTAACTTCATCCCAATCAAAGATACACCAGACTGCGATCATGTTACAGCGATGAACACCGTAACTCCTGGGCAGTTGGACAGTTCGACCATACCTGATTCTGAATTCACTCAGGTTTACACCACTTAACGATGCCATCAGCAGTTTCAGACAACAAAATAGCATATTCAATCTAAATTATAATACATTTCTTTATAATTAATATTTAAGAAAACAGTTGTTAATGTTTATAATCTGAGTCATTCGCTGTGAAATGTTAGATCAGAAACTTGTTCATATCATGCTATGATTCTATCTTGAATTACCTTAAAGCAGGCACTCGATTTTGAAGTTACTTTAAGCAGTTGTATATGTGATAACTTATTCAATGCAAATAATTTTAAGCTAATCAGAGATTAGATTAAATAAAAGACAGATTTTCCAACTGATGGGATCAGTTCAATCAATGCAGAATGTAAGTGGACCAATTACAATACATCCTTCCAGTGCTGCTCAGGCTTAACATCCGTAGTTAGCTTAACATCCGTAGTTGGGAAAATGCTGGAATCTATCATTAAGGAAGAAATAGCAGGACGCCTGGAAAAGAATGGTTCAATCAAGCAGACGCAGCATGGATTCATGAAGGGAAAGTCATGTTTGACTAATCTACTGGAATTCTTTGAGGATATAACGAGTGCGGTTGACAGAGGGGAACCGGTGATGTGGTGTATTTAGATTTCCAGAAGGCATTCGATAAGGTGCCTCACAAAAGGTTGCTGCATAAGATAAAGGTACATGGAGTTGGGGGTAAAGTGTTAGCGTGGATTGAGGATTGGCTATCTAACAGAAAGCAAAGAGTCGGAATAAATGGGTGCTTTTCCGGTTGGCAATCAGTGACCGGTGGCGTGCCGCAGGGATCGGTGCTGGGGCCTCAACTATTTACCATATACATAGACGATCTGGAGGAGGGGACCGAGTGTAGGGTAACAAAGTTTGCGGATGATACAAAGATGAGTGGGAAAGCAAAGTGCGTGGAGGACACAGAGAGTCTGCAGAGAGATTTGGATAGGCTAAGTGAGTGGGCAAGGATCTGGCAGATGGAGTATAACGTTGGTAAGTGTGAGGTTATCCACTTTGGAAGGAATAATAGTAAAATGGATTATTATTTAAACGGTGAAAAATTACAACATGCTACTGTGCATGAATCACAAAAACTCAGTCTGCAGGTGCAGCAGGTGATCAAGAAGGCAAATGGAATGTTGGCCTTTATCGCGAGAGGGATGGAGTATAAAAGCAGGGAGGTCATGCTGCAACTGTACAGGGTACTGGTGAGGCTGCACCTAGAGTACTGTGTACAATTTTGGTCCCCTTATTTAAGAAAGGATATGTTAGCTTTGGAGGGGGTACAGAGAAGGTTCACCAGGTTGATTCCGGAGATGAGGGGGTTAGCTTATGAGGAGAGATTGAGTAGACTGGGCCTGTACACATTGGAGTTTAGAAGGTTGAGGGGAGATCTTATAGAGACATATAAGATAATGAAGGGGCTAGACAGGGTAGAAGCAGCGAGGTTATTTCCACTTACAATGGAAACAAGAACTAGGGGGCATAGCCTCAAAATACGGGGGAGTCAATTTAGAACAGAGTTGAGGAGGAACTTCTCCCAGAGGGTAGTGAATCTTTGGAATTCTCTGCCCAATGAAGCAGTAGAGGCTACCTTGTTAAATGTGTTTAAGTCACAGATAGATAGATTTTTGACCATTAAGAGTTATGGGGAGCGAGCGGGTAAGTGGAACTGAACCCACTATCAGATCAGCCATTATCTTATTGAATGGCGGAGCAGGCTTGAGGGGCCAGATGGCCTACCCTTCCTCCTATTTCTTATGTTCTTATAAAGATCCAGGCTGATAACCAAGTCCATAAAAAATAAGAGAAGTCCATGCTCTTTTTAAAGCTTCCACCTCGCCCTCTTAAATGGTTGAAGGGGTGCAAGGTGGTAAGCCATGAATGTCAACCGACACATCAGGAGGCTTTTAGTTCAAAGAAATTAAAATCATAGAATCCTACAGTGCAGAAAGAGGCCATTCGGTCCATCGAGTCTGCACCGACCACAGTCCCAACCAGGCCCTATCCCCATAACCCCATGCATTTACCCTAACTAGTCCCCTCTGACACGAAAGGGCAACTTAGCATAGCCAATCCACCTAACCTGCACATCTTTGGACTGTGGGAGGAAACCAGAGCACCCGGAGGAAACCCACGCAGACACGGGGAGAACGTGCAAACTCCACACAGACAGTCATTCAAGTCAGGAACCGAATCCAGGTCCCTGGCGCTGTGAGGCAGCAATGCTAACCACTGTGCCACAGTGCCAACCCAAGTTGAATTAACAACCAATTAGTATTGGGCAATGTTTCAATTAAGAGAAGTAAACTATATTTTTTTATCCTTTTGGATTTTATTCTCAGCTTTTCTTAGGCGTCCAGCAGAGACCATGCCAACAACAAGGCTCACGCCAATGAGACAAAGACAAAGCAGAAAATGGTGCCATATCACATGCCATGCATCTTTCTCTGGGACCTTCTCAGTGATATGCTGGGGTGGAATATTTGTTTCAGAGCTTTGAATTAGGGACTTATGGGAAATATGGGAAAAACAATAATTTGCTCATGAGGGTTTGAGCTGGGGTGTTGGTTTGCAAGATCAGGGAGTCGAAGGTGGGTTTTTTGAGGAAGGGATTGAAGGTTGTACCTTTGAACATAGTATCGGGAAGTTGGGTGGACAACAGTTTAATTATGATTGAAGATGGAATAGTGGATGACTTTGATAGAGAAAAGAGGGGCCCAATAAGCCTCTCTATAGTCTTAACGGATCCTGGTGATGAGTGGCTAGAACAGTTGTGTGGCAGATAAGCTCAGACTTTCATCCCTTGCAATTGAAAAGTGAAGGAAGAGGCAAGAATGGGAGACATGATGTGGAGATGCCGGCGTTGGACTGGGCTGAGTCACCTGATGAAGGAGCGGCGCTCCGAAAGCTCATGATTCCAAATAGACCTGTTGGACTTTAACCTGGTGTTGTGAGACTTTACGGAGAATGGGAGAGTAAGAGTTTTGCCTAAGGCAAGAGCATCAATGGTGGAGGTGAGGGAATTGTGTATCTTTCCTGATCTCTTATTCCGAGTGGTGCCTAAAGCTGTACACCATTTGATAGCAATCAGTAATGAGAAAGTTGAAGTGATTTGCTTCAGCTGCCAATGTCCTATCAATTACATTATTATGGCTTATTAATGTCAATTATATTGTTATAGCTAAGGGAAACAGCTGATGGGTATTAATTGTCTTTGGGCCGATATAAATAGGGGATCGCCTATATTTTCTGTGGCCTTGAGGAGTCCGTGTTCCATGTCTATATAGTTTGCCAGAGGTTGCAGCCCTTTTTTCATTATTTGAAGGGGATGTTCCTCAATTTCTGGATGCATGTCAGCTCCCCTGAAAGGGTTGGGATCGAGAGGGGTGGGGCGAGGAGGGAGGATGCCTCTTAAACCTGCTCCTGGGGCCTCGCCAAGGAGCCAGATCCAGGCAGCGGGTGGACAAGGGGGATCTAGCCTGACTGTCTGCCACTCTGCGGCTATGTTTGTGACTGGGTGTCCCTGGAGATGGAGGACTATCCACTGGTATGCTGCCAGTTAGTCCAGCGGGAGGGCTGGTGTGCATCGTCAGCCCTGGGAGCACCATTTTGATTGAATTAGTTAAGTTTCCTTTTGACGTTTTAATCAGGGCTGCCACCCCTCTTAATTGTTTTATCAGAATATATCAGTGACGCACCTGATGAAGGAGCCGCGCACCGAAAGCTCATGATTCGAAATAAACCTGTTGGACTTTAACCTGCTGTTGTGAGACTTCTTACTGCGCCCACCCCAGTCCAACGCCGGCATCTCCACATCATGGGCCCGATTTTACCATTTTGATTCTAAGTGCTGAAGCTGGGAGTGTTTCAGATCTGACTTGTAAACCTGTTCTCCGGAGCCCCCATACTCACTCTGCCTGAAAAAAAGCAGCGATTCCGAATTGCACTACACAAACGTGTGGGCGAAATCCTGCAGCTCCGATCGGAGCCTCCCAACTGCGCAGGAAAAAAGTGACAGAATGCCACTCCCCTACCACATCGCGCCTGGGCCGGATCATGCCTCCCCCTAGCCCCTACAGACATTGCCCCACCCCCGCAACATACTGACCCCCTTATCCCCCCACCCTCCCCCCGCCACCCAGACCGATCATGGGCCCCTCCCACCTTCCCCCCTCACTGATCTCAGGCAGAGAGGCATCAGACCCCCTTTCCCCCTCACTGATCACAAGCAGAGAGGCAATGGACCCCCTCCCCCTTTCCCCCAACGATCTCTGGCAGAGAGGCAGCAGACACCCCATCTTCTCTCACCCCCCCCACTGATCTCTGGCAGAGTGGCAGTGGACACCCCCCCCCCCCCCCCCCCCCGTTCCCCCTCACTCACCTCAGGTAGAGTGATCCACCCTCCCCTCTCCACCCCAGACCCTCCCGCACATGGCCCCCATCTCTGCCGGACTCCGATGGCTGTGAGACACCCTCCCTCTCCCCTATCCCCAATCATTGAGGCACTGATCCACCATTCCCACCTCAATACAAACAAGCAAACTGCATGGAACTTGCTGGAATGCTCTGCCAAACTGCCTGCAGCTGATCTGCCCTAACGAGGGGCAGCTCCATTAAGAACACAGGATGGACAGGCATTCCTGCACAAAATGTGCGCATGGCCAGGCCCCTGATTCTCTGAGGGCAACCTGAGGAGACTGCTGGATGTAACAGAGGCGAGGCGAGACACCTCTCCCCCCCCCCCTCCCCCCGCACCCCCCGGAGGAGGACGCAGACCAAGGGGGCCTGATGGAAATGCGGCTTGGGAGGAAGTCGCCGCCTCGGTCAGTGCCAGGGCACTGGCCCCCCCGAACCGGGAAGCAGTGCCAGTAAAAGGTCAATGACCCCCATCGTGCAGCAAGAGTGAGTGCTGAACCCCATTTTGCATCTTCCCCCGTATCTCCCCCAAATCCTCCCATCCCCAGCACCCTGCATGCTTTCAGCTCCTGACCCCCATGCATCTTCTTCCTTTCCCTGTCGTAAGACCCGCTGTGCTTGCCCTGTAAGTGCCACCACCTGATTCTCTGTATGAGTCACGCCACCATTTATTTCATGGCTCCTTCTGTCTCCACAGAAGAAGACCGAGCACAACACCCGTGAGAGGGTGAATCAGGGGGTGGTGAGCCAGACCTCCGGGTCCTCACCCCCTTTGAGGAGCGGGTGCTGGAACTTTTCAGAGAAGGGGAGATGCGGGCTGTCAGCAACAGCATGGTTGGGCTGCCATCCAGATGTGAACACTTGCCATTCCGTCAATCCCTTCGAGGCAACTTCTCGGGGCACAAGTTTCAGGTGCGAGGGACAAGGTTCAAAGGAGATGTGCGAGGTATGTTTATTTGCACAGAGAGGGTAGTGGGTGCCTGGAACTCACTGCCGGGGGAGGTCGGGGATGCAGATACGATAGTGACCTTTAAGGGGCATCTTTTACAGCTATGTGAATGGGATGGGAATAGAGACATATGGTCCCCAGAAGGGTAGGGGGTTACAAATCAGATGGGCAGCCTGGTTGCTGCAGGCTTGGAGGGCTGAAGGACCTGTTCCTGTGATGTAATTTTCTTGGTGCTTTGTTCTATGTTCAATGGAGACATGTGAATCATGTGTTTGGCATCCCGGATTCCTCTCCCTCCCTTGCGTTTAACCTTGCGTCCTGTGTTGCAGGGACAGATCCGGACACCTCAGGGCACTCTGGACTACAGACCCTGTCCAGACAGCTCGGACGAGTCCTCAGAGGATACGGGTGAAGGGACCTCCGAGGGTGGCACCATTTTGGCGTCAGCTTCCACCTCACAACTCACCATCCCCTGGCCGGCGAACTGGCGGGAGCTGGAGGCCAAAGTCTCCGCCCGCCTGAGTCGCTGGACAGGACTGCTCCGAGTGCTGTCCTACAGGGTGCGAGTTCGCGTCATAAACCAGCTGGCCGCCTCCATGCTGTGGTACCGGCTGGTCCCTTTGACCCCTCCCCCTGGCTTTGTCGCCGATATCCAGAGAACCCTCCTGCGGTTCTTCTGGGGCAATCGACTGCACTGGGTCCCTGCTGCGGTCCTTTATCTCCCGCTTGAGGAGGGCGGACAAGGTCTGGTGTGCCTCCGCACTCAGATAGCGACCTTCCGCCTCCAGGCCCTGCAGAGGTACCTTTACGTTGAGCCCCCTCCACAGTGGTGTGCCATGGCGACGTATTTCTTCCGCCAGTGGCACGGCCTCAATTATGACGTGCAGCTCCTGCATATCGAACTGGGGCGTGCTCCGACCGCCCTGCAGGAGTTGCCCGTCTTTTACCAGGACCTCCTCACTGTCTGGAACAAGGTCGCCTCGCGACGCAGCTCTCCCCCGTCAGGAGTAGCGGCTCTCGTGCGAGAGCCGCTGCTCAGGAATCCGCTCCTCCAGCCGTATAACTTCAGGTGGCTGGCGGAGAGGAGGGCTGTGGACGCCGGGGTGACCAGAATCGGGGACGTGCTCGATGGCGGAGGAGCGGGCTGGATGAGTCCCCACGTGCTGGCTGAGCGCGCGGGGACGACCGTCCGGCGCGCGGCCAAAGCCATCCTAGACCTTAGGACGGTCGTGCTCGGCCCCGAAACTGCACGCAAACTGGAGACGGCGCAGGCGTGCGGTGGGATCCCGCCCGAGCGTTCCCCTGTTCGGGCGGAATTCCACATTGGCCCAAAGCCTCAGCCCCCCCCCCCCCGGGTGAGGTGCCCCACAGCCTGAGCCGCCTCGCGGAAATGCCCTCAGTGCCTTTTTCTACCGCGCGGAGGCGTTTCCTGTGCGGGCTGCTGCTGCACACCTTCCACTACCGCCTCCTCGCCCGTCGCCCAGATACACCTTGGCGGGCCTTGTTGCCGCCGGGCGGCGGAGGTCCCCGCTGGAGGTCCCTCTACGGAGGGATCTCCCCCAATTACGTCGGGGACCTGGGGTGGAGGGTGATGCCTGCAGCAGTTCCGCACAACTGTAGGATTCACTGGTTCACGGGCTCCGAAGACTGCCCTTTCTGTGGCCTTGTGGAGTCCGTGGACCATGTCTATGTTGTGTGTCTTAGGCTGCACTCCCTTTATGTTTTCCTAAAGAACCTTTTGTTGATGTTTTGTCTGCACTTCAGTCCCACGCTCCTGATCTACGGACACCCGGTGCGGAGAGGGGAGGGTCAGGATGGCGACCTCCTCGTGAACCTACTCCTGGGCCTGGCGAAACGCGCCATTTACCGGTCCAGGCTGCGGGCGATCGAGGGGGCCGTCCATCCTGACTGTCTTCCCCTCTACCGCGGCTACGTTCGCGGCCAGGTGTCCCTGGAGAGGGAGCATGCGGTGTCCACGGGCGAGGTTGACGCTTTCCGCGCCCGCTGGGCACCGCAGGGGTTGGGGTGCATTATTGACCCTAATAATCACATTTTAATTTGATGTTTTTAAGTTTCCTTTGTACTTTGATTTCTGTTCGGGCTGTTCCCCCTCCCTTTTGGGGAGCTGCCCCTTTTACTTTGTCCTGATTTAATCTGAGTTTGTTTACTTGGTTTGGTTTGACCTAAAAAGAGGACATGTCGGTGGGTCCAGTTAGTGGTGAGACTTTTGGGTCACTCTCTGGTGAGCACGACACATCTGCTGATGTACATCAGGTGGAGGAGGGAATGTCCGAGGCCTCTGGCATGCGGTGGCCTACCAGAGGCGAGGACTCAGCTGGCCCCAGGCTACATGCTGGGCCTCTGAGATCACTTCTCCCTCAGCTGCTGGAGATGCAGCAACAGAGCCAGGGAATGCAGGAGGGGCTGACAACCACACTGGACCAACTACAAGGCTATTGGGAGGAGCTTTCAGGTGGACCAGCTATTGCTTGTCTTGCATGGTTCCCAGGCCAACACTACAAGGATGGCGATTGCAGTGAAAAGCCTGGGGCAGGGGATCCTCACCATGAGTGGCAGGCTCCAAGCGATGGCCGAGTCACAGCAGGCCACAGCTGAGGGACTGAACAGGCTTCTTGAGATTCTGCGGCCCATGGCTGAGAGGCTCGAGAGCTTGCAGGAGACCCAGCGGGACAGCACTGAGTGGGCTATGTCAGCAGCCTTTGAGAAAGTGGCCCAGTCTCAGAGGGCACTTGCTGCGGCCATTGGGACTCAACTCAAGTGGCCATCGCAAAGGGGTCAATCACCATGGGTAGGACGCAGGTGGTCCTCCAGGGACTGGCAGTGCCAGCTGACACCGGAGCTTCTGAGGCTCTCTGCAGAAGCACCAATGTCCCATGGAGTGAATCAGGGGCCCACAGGAACCCCAGGGAGGAGGAAGGGCTCGAGCCCATGCCAGGAGACTGTGGCTACATCTTCTGACACCGGGGCATCTCAGGGGCAGCGGGATGAAGAGGATGTCATGTAAACATCCCAGACACCTGGAAGCCAGCCAGGGTCCTCAAGGTCCAAGGCCTCCAGAGGATGCCCACCACGCGCATCACAAGAAATGGGGTGAGGTAGGCAGCTGGCCCCCTCCACCTCCGATGTACACTCTGGGGAGCCACTGAGACGTAGTGGTAGGCCACGTAAGGTTAGGAAGTTGTAGTTGCACTGAGATGGCACGGGTGAAGGGCTGCACTAGTTAGAAAGACATGTAAGCAATGTTTTCTGTTCACAAGTCTTTGTGCGACAAAGTCTTATTTAAACACCTTTATTGTAAATAAATGTTTTTTCAACACCCACCTGCGACTAATTTGTCTCGATAATGAATCCTCTTCCATTGATGATCGCCGGAGGGATGCTTCGTGTTGATGTCAGTTGGGGAGGCCCCTCAATGCTGTGCCACTGAGAAAAGGAAGGCATTGGTTCCCCAGACCCCACGAGCGATTCCCTCCCGTCACCCACCCCACCCGCCCCAGGGCCCTGTATGGGGGTTTCAGATCCCTTACCCACTACACAGACGTGGGCGCAGGTGCCAGCGTGCATGCAGAGCTCAGGTAGGAGTCAGACTAGTTTGCACCAGGGCACCATCATAATGGTGCTTAGCGAGTCGTCATCACCTTCCTGCCTATCAAAAATCTCACTAACACAGAGTACCCAGGCCCACCACTCTGGTGTAACAATGTGCAGGATATATAGAAGGCATTGGGTGGGGGGGCGGGGGGGGGGGGGGAATGGTGGTGTGGAACCCACAGACGCCATCCCCTAGCGAGTGAACCGTCTGGTTATCAGGGCCTCCCTTGCTGCCCTCACATGCCTCAGTTGAGCCATCAGCCCTCCAGCGTCTGGGTGGCATTCCAAGGCATCCTCTTCCTCATCTTCCTCCTCCTCCTGCTGGTCATCCTCCCCAGTGACGTCCGGCTGGTCAGCCTCCACGTCCCCCTCCTCCTCCTCCAAGAGGTCACCTCGCTGCACAGCCAGATTGTGCAGGGCACAGCACACCTCCACTATGCGCGAGGTGACCAGGGGGCTGTACTGGAGGGCCCCGCCAGAGTGGCCCAGGCACCGGAATCACATCTTGAGGAGCCCAATGCACCTCTCCACTGTCACGCGGGTGGCTACGTGGGCCTCATTATAGCGGGTCTCTGCCTCAGACACAGGCCTCCGCATCAGCCATGTCCGAAGCGGGTAACCCATATCACCCACGAGCCACCCCCGCAGCCTGGGCTCCTCCTCAAATGCCTCCGGGATGTCCGAGCCCCTGACTATGAAGTTGTCATGCACACTGCCAGGATGTCTGGCGCAGACAAACATGATGGTCATATTATGGTCGCACACTAGCTGAACATTCAGGGAGTGGAACCCCTTCCTATTAACAAACCTTTCTGGATTCTGTAGGGGGGTCTTGAGGGCGACGTGTGTGCAGTCGATGGCCCCTTGCACATTAGGCATCCCCGCAATGGCTGTGAAACCTGCACCGGGTTTCCCGCTGCGCCTGGTCCAGGTTGAAGTTGATGTACTGGCCAGCCCGGGCATACAGGGCTTCAGTGACCTGCCTCACACAGGTGTGCACGGCTGATTGGGAGATGCCACAGACATCTCCGCTCAGGGTCTGGAAGGAGCCAGTCGCATAAAAGTTCAAAGCGGCCGTCAATTTGGCATCGCAAAAGCCATGTTGTCACTCTGAAAGGGGGGAGAGGGGGAGATGGAGAGGAACACACAGAGGTTAATGACACTGCTTGCCCCTAGCACATCAACAGTCACTGTCCATACCCCCCAATTGCCCCAGCCACATGTTCCCCACAATCACAGTTCCCCCCATTCCCCCAGCCACATGCTCCCCACAATCACAGTTCCCCCAATTCCCCCAGCCACATGCTCCCCACAATCACAGTTCCCCCAATTCCCCCAGCCACATGTTCCCCACAATCAGAGCCCCCCCAATTCCCCCAGCCACATGTTCCCCACAATCACAGCCCCCCCAATTCCCCCAGCCACATGCTCCCCACAATCACAGCAACCCCCCCATTCCCCAAGCCACTTGCTCCCCACAATCACAGCCCCCCCAATTCCCCCAGCCACATGTTCCCCACAATCACAGCCCCCCCAATTCCCCCAGCCACATGCTCCTCACAATCACAGCAACCCCCCAATTCCCCCAGCCACATGTTCCCCACAATCACAGCCCCCCCAATTCCCCCAGCCACATGCTCCTCACAATCAGAGCCTCCCCAATTCCCCCAGCCACATGTTCCCCACAATCACAGCCCCCCCCAATTCCCCCAGCCACATGTTCCCCACAATCACAGCCCCCCCAATTCCCCCAGCCACATGCTCCCCACAATCACAGCAACCCCCCCATTCCCCCAGCCACATGCTCCCCACAATCACAGCAACCCCCCCAATTCCCCCAGCCACATGTTCCCCACAATCACAGCAACCCCCCCATTCCCCCAGCCACATGCTCCCCACAATCACAGCAACCCCCCAATTCCCCCAGCCACATGTTCCCCACAATCACAGCAACCCCCCCATTCCCCCAGCCACATGCTCCCCACAATCACAGCCCCCCACAATCCCCCCAGCCTCATGCTCCCCACAATCACAGCTGCTTGTAAAGTTGTGAGGCTGCAGCAGTGCAATTTGCAAGGGTTTTGTGCACATCCTTCAGCTGGAAGTGAGCTGAGTGCACTAGGACGCAGCAGCACCGCAAGAGCCAAGGTCAGTGCCGAGACCCGGGTTTGTGCTGCAAGTCGGACATCGGAGACCCTGCTGAGCAACAGCCCCACCACCCCCCACACACACACCCCCACACACTCGCAGAGCCGGCACCCAACCCAAGAAAGAAAATGGCTGTAACAAAAGGACACCCGTGAGTAGCAGAGAGCTATCGGACGCTAGGCACTTACCTCCTCACTGATGGAGCGCCCGAATCGGACTTTTATTGAGCATGTCTGATTCGCGCCAATTCCCGATTGGCGAACGCGGTGGTAAAGTGGGAAGTGCCGGTAAGGTTGGGCGTCCAGCCCATTAAGTCAATTTAAATGCGCTCAAATGCATTTAAATTTCCGTCACACCCGTTTCAGGCACGGTGCCGACCGCATCCATTGTCGGGCCTTGGTAAAGGGGGAACCGGCGCGGAGGCGGGCGCAGATCGCGCTACTCACCTCACACCCTACTTTACCAAGTTTTCGCACCCGAAAAAGTGCGCAACGCGTTGGTAAAATCGGGCCCCATTGTCTTGCCTCTTCATTCACTCTTCAATTGCAAGGGATGAGAGTCTGAGCTTACAACTGTTCCAGCCACCCATCACCAGGATCCGTTAAGACAATTTGGAGGCTTATTGGGCCTCTCTTTTCTCGATCAAAGTCAGCCAAAGTCATCCTCAATCAGAAAACATAGTTGAACTGTTATCCACCCAAGTTCCTGATACTATGTTCAAATACTATGTTACATAACAGAGCATATCAATCGAGGATAGCTGGGACACTGAGTTGTGTGGGAAGAGAGCTGTGAGAATGAACAACTCAATAAACTCAACAAAGAAAAGCCCTTTGTCTTGGTCTCCGCTTCACCACCTAGCTTGGATCCTGTTAACATCAGCCATTTGCATTCTATTTTAACTGACTTGTGATGCACCATCAATCAAGCAAAGACTAGTTTGTATGCAAGAACAAATAGGCTTTTATTAGCAAAAGACTTGGAGCACACCCATGCCGATGAACTGGTCCAGAGACTGAGGCAGGGGGTGGGGAGCAGTCACCTTTATACCTGGACCAGGGGGGGAGGAGTCCCCGGCAGGGCCGGCAGGGGCATGTCCAGGCATGTCACACACACACAGGCAATAAGCTAACAGTCGTTTACCACAACTTATTTTGTTGTAGCTTAGGTGTTAAATTTTTCTATTTTGAAATTCTATGTAAATATTTATAACTGGAACCACCTATAAAAACCTACCAGGGTTTAATTATATCCTGTTCTCTGCAGCAGAGCTGCGGTGTCACAGTCTTGTATCCATCTTCCTAAACTTTGAACTAGCAAGAAATGTCAGTGCTCCAACCAGCGGAACTGCTTGCCAGGCACGCGGGAAGCTTTCCTGTTTAATTATCCATGAAAAATGGAATGCTCTGTTCTGAAAATTGCTAACCTGGTTTCATCTGAAGCTTACACGAGACCTTGTGGACGGGATTTTCCGACCTCGCTCACCCCGAAACCGGAAATTCCCGCCCAAGCGTCAACGGACCTTTCAGTGGTCCGCCCCACGCCCGCTCCGATTCCCCTGGCGGGCTGGACGGTAGAATTCACCCGTGTCTACGCAACAAGGCTTTGACTTGTACAAATAAAAGCTCCCAGTTTTAAATGGAACAGAATTCAAACATGTGCCATTCTCTCCTGTTTACAAGGGTAAAGGGAAGGAGAGAATCCAGAACTTTCCACAAGGACCAGAAGAAAATAATGCTCAGTTTAAAGAGTAGTGCAGTGTTGTCGGAGTTTGGAAGCCACAAAGGAGACTCAAGTCACCAACCCCGGTGTATGCAAAGATTTAAAAGCAAGTTGCAGGTTTCTTTCCTGCTTTATATGGGAGAGAGAATTCCAAGAGGATTATCTGGCACGTAATGGAACGTAAGGGAAACCATGCCTTTAAATAAATAGGTCAGATGGAGAATCATGCACTAGAGTATGTGTGGCTACCACTGTTTACTGCAGATTAATCTTCCTGTGGTTCAGTGAAAGGCTTAGACATTAACCAAAGTCTGGTTAGAAGATAACCAGTTAGAAGGATGTGGGGGTTGGGGGAGGGGGGGGGGGGGGGGTGGCATTGACACCATGTTTTAAGATATGTGACCAAACATGAGTCAGGAATTAGGAACAAGATTTCACTCTTCTGACCCCTCAGAACTCTGTACTCCTCTGAATCCAACCTCATCATAGAAACCCCACAGTGCAGAAAGAGGCCATTTGGCCCATCGAGTCTGCACTGACCACAATCCCACCCTATCCCCATAACCCTACACATTTACCCACTAACCCCTCTAACCTACGCCTCTCAGGACACTAAGGGGCAATTTTTAGCACGGCCAATCAAACCTAACCCGCACATCTTTGGACTGTGGGAGGAAACCAGAGCACCCGGAGGAAACCCACGCAGACACGAGGAGAATGTGCAAACTCCACACAGACAGTGAGCCGGAGCCGGGAATCGAACCCAGGTCCCTGGGGCTGTGAGGCAGCAGTGCTAACCACTGTGCCGCCGTGCCGCCTCTTGCACATCCCCGATTTGATTTGATTTATTATTGTCACATGTATTAGTATACAGTAAAAAGTATTGTTTCTTGCACGCGATACAGACAAAACATGCCGTTCATAGAGAAGGAAAGGAGAGAGTGCAGAATGTAGTGTTACAGTCATAGCTAGGGTGTAGAGAAAGATCAACTTAATGCAAGGTAGGTCCATTCAAAAGTCTGATGGCAGCAGGGAAGAAGCTATCTGTATTGAATTTCCTTCGCTAGCCCTGAAACTGCAGAGAGGCGATGGCCTAATGGCATTATCGCTAGACGATTAATCCAGGAACTCTGCTAATGTTCTGGGGACCCGGGTTCGAATCCCACCACGGCAGGTGATGGAATTTGATTTCAATAAAAGATAGCAGCAATTAAAAGTCTAATGGGTGGCACAGTAGCACAGTGGTTAGCACTGCTGCTTCACAGCTCCAGGGACCTGGGTTCGATTCCACGGCTTGGGTCACTGTCTGTGCGGAGTTTGCACATTCTCCTCGTGTCTGCGTGGGTCTCCTCCGGGTGCTCCGGTTTCCTCCCACAGTCCGAAGATGTGCGGGTTAGGTTGATTGGCTATGCTAAATTTGCCCCTTAGTGGCCTGAGATGCGTAGGTTAGAGGGATTAGTGGGTAAATATGTAGGGATATGGGGGTAGGGCCTGGGTGGGATTGTGGTCGGTGCAGACTCGATGGGCCGAATGGCCTCTTTCTGTGCTGTAGGGTTTCTAAGATTTCTATGATTTCTATGACCATGAAACGATTGTCAGGAAAAACCCACATTCCCTAATGTCCTTTAGGGAAGGAAATCTGCCGTCCTTACCCGGTCTGGCCTACTTGTGATTCCTGGGTCACAGCAATGTGTTTGACTCTGAAATGGCCTAACAGGCCACTCAGTTCAAGGGTGACTAGGGATGGGCAGTAAATGCTGGCCAGCCAGTGACACCCATGTCCCACGAATGAATAAAAAACTTCATATTTCAATCATCCTCTCCTCCTTTCAGCCACTCATTATAACCCTACCTCTTTTCCCAATCTTTTGGTCACCTGTCTTAGTGGCTTGGTAAGTAGTCTGATTTCAATGAAATGTCTTGGAGCTTTTTAAGTTTAAGGTTTTTCTTAAGTTTATTCATTAGTGTCACAAGTAGGCTTACATTAACACTGCAATGAAGTTACTGTGAAAATCCCCTGGTCGCCACACTCCGGCACCTGTTCGGGTACACCGAGGGAGAATTCTAATGCACCTAATCAGCATGTCTTTTGGACTATGGGAGGAAATCAGAGCACCCGGGGGAAACCCACGCAGACACGGGGAGAACGTGCAGTCTCCGTATAGACGGTCACCGAAGCTGGGTATTGAACCCGGTCCCTGGCGCTGTGAGGCAGCAGTGCTACATGAAAGGCTCTGTGTGAATGCAGCTTTTGTTGTGTCCTCAGTGGCATGTAAAGATAGTTTGCCTCGGAGGACGGTTTTAAGCTCCCGAGGGGAGTGCAGTCAAGTGAACATCCAGACTGGGGACAGCAGGGGAAGACCCAGCAAATCTTAATGGCCAGGTCATAATGGCTGGTTCCCTGATGGAAACAGCCTGAAAGTTGTTAGGAAGGGGCTCCTCAGTCACTAAAATCAGTGGCAGGAGACCAGGGAGATGGTCCATGGCACTAAGATAGATCTCCGAGGAGGTGTGGGGTGGCATCCGACATTGTTAACTGTGGGTCAAGACAGAAGGGAGTTCAGGGCAGTGGAAGCCCGGGGTTTCCTACTTTGGTCCGAAGGGACCACCCTGCCCCTCACAGCCCTCAAGGTTCCTTAATAAACATTTTGTAAGATTTAACTTTCTGGGCTTGCCCTGATCCTAGAGATACCTGTGGAAACGCCAACATCATTCCCCTACCGCTGAGGCTCCACTGTTGAGTTTATTCAATAATGAGACTGAGATAGGTAGACTTTACACCTCTTAGGAATCAAGGGATATGGGAAATGGTGGGAATGTAGAGTTAATACCATGATCAGGCATGATTATACTGAATGGTGGAGCAGGTTTGAGGAGCCGAATGGTCTACTGCTGCTATTTCTCATGTTCTTATTGCTATTGGATCCCAATGAGGCCCTCATCTGCGTATATAAATGACGGCAGTAAGAAGTCTCACAACACCAGGTTAAAGTCCAACAGGTTTATTTGGTAGCAAATACCATAAGCTTTCGGAGCGCTGCTCCTTCGTCAGATGGAGCTCTCAAACACCACACAACCCTGCCACAGCAACCTCTGCAAGACGTGCCGGATCATCGACACGGATGCCATCATCTCACGTGAGAACACCATCTACCAGGTACATGGTACCTACTCTTGCAACTCGGCCAACATTGTCTACCTGATATGCTGTAGGAAAGGATGTCCCGAGGCATGGTACATTGGGGAAACCATGCAGACGCTACGACAACGGATGAATGAACACCGCTCAACAATCACCAGGCAAGACTGTTCTCTTCCTGTGGGGAGCACTTCAGCAGTCACGGGCATTCAGCCTTGGATCTTCAGGTAAGCGTTCTCCAAGGCGGCCTTCATGACACATGACAGCGCAGTCGCTGAGCAGAAACTGATAGCCAAGTTCCGCACACATGTGGACGGCCTAAACCGGGATGTTGGATTTATGTCACATTATCAGTAACCCCCACAGCTTGCCTCCTGGGCTTGCAGAATCTCACTAGCTGTTCTGTCTGGAGACAATACACATCTCTTTAACCTGTGTTTAATGATCCCTCCACCCACATTGTCTGTACCTTTAAGACCTGGCTGGCTGTAGGGATTCGCATTCTAATCAGTATTCTGCAACTTGATTTTGTGTCTGTGCCCTGTTTGAGAGCACATTTCCACTCCATCTGACGAAGGAGCAGCGCTCCGAAAGCTCATGGTATTTGCTACCAAATAAACCTGTTGGACTTTAACCTGGTGTTGTGAGACTTCTTACTGTGTTCACCCCAGTCCAACGCCGGCATCTCCACATCATATATAAATGACTCCCAACCTCTTAGGCCGGGTGTTCATTATCTGAAATGCAGCCAGGATGCCAGAGAATTTGCTCTATACAAAATGCTATTCCAGTGCCCCCAACCCTCCCAGTTACTGTAAAGTGGGAGGAATTCGAATGTCCCCAACCGTGTCTAGTTTCTTAGTTGCTGTGATATATCTCTCGAGTAAAGAGACGGTTTGCCTGCCGGGCACGAAAGCCAAAACTAAGACAGAAGAGGAAGTCTGTAAGCCTCCCATGGAGATAGCTTTCAACTGAAAGGAAGATAAATGTATACAAGATAGTCTTGTGTCTCATACACATCCGTTACACTTCAAAGAATCAATGATGTTACAAAAAATAAAACAGTCATACTGGTTCCTTTTAACCTACGATATAACCACCTCCGAATCTGCAAACCCCCATGCAAGCAAAACATTCGCCTCTAATTGACCTCTGTGTTTACAGGAGTGAGACTTTCTACCTTGAAGGATCAGGTCAATTAGCTCCAACTTAAAAGCCAAGTGATAATTTGCCCCTTAGGGCATCATTTGTTGCCCATCCCTAATTGCCCTTGAAATAAGTGGCTCCCTCGGTCATTTCGGAGGACAGTTGAGAATCAACCACATTGCTGTGGCTCTGGAGTCACATGTAGGCCAGACCGGGTAAGGACGGCAGATTTCCTTCCCTAAAGGACATTAGTGAGCCAGATGGGTTTTTATAACAATCGACAATGGTTTCATGGCCATCAGTAGATTCTTAATTCTAGATTTTTTTCATTGAATTTAAATTTGATTTGATTTATTATTGTCACATGTGTTAGTATACAGTGAAAAGTATTGTTTCTTGCGCGCTATACAGACAAAGCATATCATTCATAGAGTACATCGGGGAGAAGGAAAGGAGAGGGTGCAGAATATAATGTTACAGTCATAGCTAGGGTGTAGAGAAAGATCAATTTAATATATGATGTAGGTCCATTCAAAAGTCCGATGGCAGCAAGGAAGAAGCTGTTCTTGAGTCGGTTGGTACGTGACCTCAGACTTTTATATCTTTTTCCCAAAGGAATAAAGTGGAAGAGAGAATGTCCAGGGTACGTGGGGTCCTTCATTATGCTGTGGCTGCTTTCCCAAGGCAGCATGAAGTGTGGACAGAGTCAATGGATGGGAGGCTGGTTTGCGTGATGGACTGGGCTTCATTCACAACACTTTGTAGTTTCTTGCGGTCTTAGTCAGAGCAGGAGCCATTCCAAGCTGTGATACATCCAGAAAGGATGCTTTCTATGTTGGATCTGAAAAGATTGGTGAAGGTTGTAGTGGACATGCCAAATTTCCTTAGCATCCTGAGAAAGTAAAGGCATTGGTGGGCTTTCTTAACTATAGGGTCAGCGTGGGGTGGGGGGCTAAGGACAGGTTGTTGGTGATCTGGACACCTAGAAACTTGAAGCTCTCGACCATTTCCACTTCATCCCCGTTGACGTAGACAGTTGCCGTGGTGGGATTTGAACTCGTGCCCCCAGAGCATTAACCTTGGTGTCTGGATTACTAGTCCATGGCATTACCACAATGCCACCATCTCCCCGAAAAGATGAGTCAGTATAAAAAGCATATCATCTGATCTACCACGATCAATTCTAGTGGAAGTCCATTAATGTATATGCTCCTGCAACTAGTAGTCTTCGATCTAGTACAAAACCATCACTTAAAACTGGTTCACCTTACGAGTGCCACAGTTGTGGGGCAAAAGTAGTTTTCAAGTTTATTTATTAGTATCACAAGTAGGCTCACATTAACACTGTAATGAAGTTACTGTGAAAATCCCCTCGTCACCACACTCCGGCACCTGTTCGGGTTCACTGAGGGAGAATTTAGCACGGCTAACCAGCACGTCTTTCGGACAGCGGAAGGACACCGGAGCACCTGGAGGAAACCCACGCAGACACGGGGAGAAAGTGCAGACTTCGCACAGATAGTCTCCCAAGCCAGGAATCAAACCCAGGTCCCTGGCGCTGTGAGGTAGCAGTGCTAACCACCGTGCCGCTCCCATAAATTTCTAAAAGTCTAAAAGTTTTTAAAAATCTAATCGAATAAATCCCCCCACACCAACACGGTTTGCCAGCATCAGGGCATCAGGATCCAGACAATGAGTCCCCTACTTCTCCCCCTGCATGACCCCATCTGCACAACCTCCACCCCACCCCCGTGCTAACCACCCCACTGCATGCCTACCTCCTCCAACCACCCCCTTGCACGTTCCACCCTTGCTGAGCACCCCTTGCTGAGCTCCCTCCCTTGCATAATCCCTCCTCACATAACCCCCCCATCTTTGTGTATAACCCCCGTCATAGCCCCATTCCCACTCAAACCCCACCACTTGGCACTGCCCAGGCATACTTATGGTGCCCAACTGGGCACTGCCAGGGTGCCAGGTGGGCATTGCCTGGCCATGCTACCTGGGGGCTTCAATGGCCTCCAATTCCCCCCAGCGCCTGGCGTGGCCATGGTGCCTGGTCTCCGCCAGTGGAAATCAGGACTGATTCTCGCCAGCGTGATATCACACCGAAAAAGGGGAAAAAAATCCAGGAGGCCAGAACATAGCGTGGGAGCAGGTGAGTTGTCTTTTATGGAAATAGGCTTTGCACCTTTTCTGGGCAAGAATCCAGGTAAGACCGCACCCTTGATCCCTGAAGTAGACTTATATGGTTGGGACTGAGGCAAACAGAAAATCATAAAGATCCAGGGCTTTAGAGACACGGCAAAGTGACATACTGAGTCACGACACTACTCCTTAGCATGATGCCTTAGGCAGTAAAATTGTAAACTTGGTCAACTTTGAGGGAAACAAGTTGAGATAAGGCACTGTTTCAGAGGGAATGGAAAACCTTGCGACATTCTGGCGCACATACTAATGTGATTAATAGTGTTAGTCACTAAAAGCTCTGACTATCCCTCGTGTGTCCATCCGCATAGGGACATAATGAGTCAAGGGGCTGCAGGCATGACAACAAATTGTAAGAGGATGCATGAACATCACACCATTAAGGTCTCAGGTTATCTCCTTTTGATCTTCAACAGTCACACAAAGAATCTGGACGCTGCTTCCTATAATGGAGACCTCCAGCTACAGCCTGCGGCTAACATTAACAAGCCGCAGAGTCCAGGTAACAGTGATATTTGTATTCATTTTCCTTGTTCAATAGTTCTTGGATAGTTTATAATTTCAAGGTTTGGAAAGTGCTGCTTGGTGGATGAGTCCTGAAGTCATAGATTCATAGAATCCCTACAGTGCAGAAGAAAAGCCATTCGGCCCATCGGGTCTGCACCAAACTCTCCACCTCTTACCCAGGCCACCCCATTCCTGTGACCTCACGCATTTACCCCACTAATCCCCCTAACTTGCACATCTTTGGACACTAAGGGGCAATTTAGCATGGCCACTCCATCTAACCTGCACATCAAGTCGGAATATCTGTTAGTGTAAGTAGCTTTAGATGTGTGAATATCAATGGAGCATAACATATGACAAAGTGGCCAGAATGACTGAACAAAAGGCAAGGTCATTCCTCTTCCACAGGTAGTGAATCAACTTTTCGCAGAAATGGTTGGTTTCAAAGAAGCTCCACATTCTCAGAAATGTTAAGAAACTTCCGTGTTTTTCTGGAGCAGAAATGAGTGACCATGCATCACAACTGTGCCCTGTGGAAGACTGAGTTTTCTTAACTTGCCTTTCTCTCAACATCTATAAGCTCTGTCTGCCCCAGCCCACCTGTTGCTGGAACCCTCGTCCATGCTTTTGATACGGCAGCACTATTATTCCAATTCCCTCTGGCTGGGGTCCCATCTTCCAATCTCCATAAAACCTAAGATAAACCAAAACTTTGCGAACTGTATCCTAAATTGGATCAGGTCCGATTCACTCTTGCGTTCATTGGCATCCAGTCCCTGGATGTCTCAAATTTAAGATTCTCATCCACATTTTCATCCAACTATGGACTCACTCGTCCCAATCTCTTTAATCTTTAGAATCCTTCAAAATTTCTGTTGATCCAATTCTGGCCTCTTGCATCTCCCCAGCTTTCCTCACCCCACAGCTGATGAACGTCCCATCAGTTTTTCTGTTTGATTCATTTGCAGGAATACTTTGCACTGTATCCCAATACACGTTGACAATAATACATCAAATCAAATCACATTTAAATCCAATGTGGCCATTTCCCTGGGCCTGATGGTTTTGTAAGTTTCAAAACGTCCAAAGGCATTTTCTCGACCTCAATCAGATAGAAATTGACGTCAAGTTGAAGGAGAAGACAGGTGACCAAATCTTTGGCCAAGATGCTTCTTATAGCATTGAAGGTCCAGAGCTTTAGCAAGTAAATTCCAGGGTTCAGTGCTCAGGCATGTGAATGCATGCCCACCAGTGTGAGGGAGAAGGACATGTGGAAAACCACACAAGAGGTTAAATTTGAAGGGAAGCAGTTATTGTGCTGGAGGAGGTTACAGAGATAGGAACAGCCATGGAAGGATTTAACCACAAGGATCGGACTTTTAAAATTTGCTGGACTGGGACCCAGCGAATGAGTGCAGGGACGACACTTGAATGGCTCCGAGTTAGGGAAGGACAGTTCGGACGATGAGAGGGGATCTGATCGAGGTATATAAAATTTTAAAAGGGATTGATAAAGTAAATGTAGACCAAATGTTTCCTCTTACGGAGTAAACTGGGACTGTACTCATTGGAATTCAGAAGAATGAGGGAAGCTTTTTAGAAACATATAAGATTATGAAGGGAATAGATAGATAGAAGTTGTTTCCACTGGCAGGTGAAACTAGAACTGGGGCATGGCCTCAAAATAAGGGGGAGCAGATTTAGAACTGAGTTGAGGAGGAACTTCTTCACCCAAAGGGTTGTGAATCTGTGGAATTCCCTGCCCAGTGAAGCAGTTGAGGCTACTTCATTGAATGTTTTTAAGGCAAGGATAGATACATTTTTGAACAGTAAAGGAATTAAGGGTGAGTGGGCGGGTAAGTGGAGCTGAGTCCACGAAAAGATCAGCCATGATCTTATTGAATGGTGGAGCAGACCCGAGGGGCCAGATGGCCTACTCCTGTTCCCAGTTCTTATGTTCTTATGGGGCAATAGCTTGAGAGACGGTAGATTTAAAACTGAGGTAGGAAGGAACTACTTCTCGCAGAGGGTGGTGAATTTGTGGAACTCGCTGCCCCATAGCGCGGTGGAGTGTGAATCATTAAATGGTTCCAAGAAGGAGATAGATATATTTCTAATAGAAAATGGGATAAAGGGATATGAGGAACAGGTGGGGAGGTGGATTTGAGAGCAGGGGGAGATCAGCCATGATCTGATTGAATGGCGGAGCAGGCTCGAAGGGCTGAATTTGCCTCCTCCTGCTCCTAATTCCTATGTTCTAGAAGAGTTCAACTATATGGAGGATCGATGATGGGAGGCCAGCGAGGGGAGCATTGGATGAGGGCATCAGAAGCAGACAGGTTGCTGAAGGTGGAGGGATGGAAAGAGGTGACAATACAGAGATGGAAGTAAGCAGCCTTGGAGAAGGTGTGAACATGGAGCAAAGTTTATTTATTATTGTCACAACACTGCAATGAAGGTACTGTGAAAATCCCCTAGTCGCCACACTCCGGCGCCTGTTCGGGTACACTGAGGGAGAATTTAGCATGGCTAATGCACCTAACCAGCACGTCTTTTAGACTGTGGGAGGAAACCGGAGCACCCGGAGGAAACCCACGCAGACACGGGGCGAATGTGAAAACTCCACACAGACAGTGACCCAAGCCGGGAATCAAACCCAGGACCCCAGCGCTGTGAGGCAGCAGTGCTAACCACTGTACCACGGTTCCCCCCCCTCCGTGTCTGAGTTTCCTTCGGCTGCTACTAAATTAAGATTATTGGGATGCTCTATCGGAGAGTCAGTGCAGATTTGATGGGCCGAATGGCCTGCACTGTGCGGATTCTATTCAGGCGGCATGGTGGCACAGTGGTTAGCACTGCTGCTTCACAGCACCAGGGACCCGGGTTCAATCCCCAGCTTGGGTCACTGTCTGCGTGGGAATGCTCCGGGCGCTCCGGTTTCCTCCCACAATCCAAAAGACCTGCTGGTTAGGGTGCATTGGCCATGCTAAATTCTCCCTGAGTGCACCCGAACAGGCGCCGGAGTATGGCGACTTGGGGATTTTCATGGTAATTTCATTGCAGTGTTAATGTAAGCCGACTTGTGACTAATAAATAAACTTTGCTTTACTTTATGCTCGATGGGCTGAATGGCCTCCTTCTGCACTGTAGAGATTCTATGATTCTATGAATTTGCAACCTCATATGCTCAATATCACCAAGGCCACATCGTTCCATCTCTGTAATTAAACCACCTCTGCCTCTTCCTTAGCCCACCTGCTCCTGGAACCCTCAGATGTGCTTTTGTTAATACAGACTTGATTATTCCAATGCTCTTCTGGCTGGTCACCCCCATCTTCCTCCCTCCAAAAACCTGCACTCTTCTAATACTCTCCTTTTCTGATTCTATTGCAGTGATTCAATCATTGCCCCTCCACCCTGACCTACACTGGTTCCCAATCAAGCAAATTCAAACAGTGGCATCCTCATGATTTTGATTTGATTTGATTTGACTTATTAATGTCACAGGTATGGTGGTAAGTATTGTTTCTTACGTGCTATACAGACAAAGCATACCATTCATAGAGTATGTTTTTAAAAATTCATTGGTGAGACATGGCATCACTGGCTGGCCAGCATTTATTGCCCATCCCTAGTTGCCCTTGAGAAGGTGGTGGTGAGCTGCCTTCTTGAATCGCTGCAGTCCACGCGCTGTGGGTTGACCCACAATGCCGTTAGGGAGGGAATTCCAGGATTTTGACCCAGCGACTGTGAAGGAACGGCGATATATTTCCAAGTCAGGATGGTGAGTGGCTTGGAGGGTAACTTGCAGCTGGCGGTGTTCCCATTTACCTGCTGCCCTTGTCCTTCTAGATGGAAGCGGTCGTGGGTTTGGAAGGCGGAAGACTTTGGAAGTCTGATGGCAGCAGGGAAGAAGCTGTTCTTGAGTTGGTTGGTGCGTGACCTCAGACTCTTGTATCTTTTTCCCAACGGAAGAAGGTGGAAGAGCGAATGTCCGCGGTGTGTGGAGCTTCATGGCTTCACACTTCCCGATCTCTGTGGGGCCTTCCATTAGAGGGAGCTGTAGTCTTAAATATTTGCATAGTGGGAGTTTTTGCTGCTAAAGTTCTAAGTACTGCAATACATCCTTGATATGAATTTCGATGTCAAACCCAATAGCAATCATCGTGTAGCACTGGATACAATGAATAAGAAATGTACCAGACTTTTCATTGATACTTGAAGTACTCAACATTGTGAAGGCCATTTCCAGACAGCTAATTCCGAGGAAAATTAAAAATTATTTGCAAGTACAGATACATTACATTGCAAGTATAATATTTGGCCGTAGGCCCCTTTTTTGCTTTAGTGATGTCAGTTGTTCCCATAAGCGGACCTCAAACCTAATATGTGCCAAAGTGGACTTGCACCGCTGTAACATCTACTGCATATGATAGCATAATCTTTGTTTTGATTTTGATTTTGATTTATTATTGTCACATGTATTAGTATACAGTGAAAAGTATTGTTTCTTGCGCGCTATACAGACAAAACATACCGTTCATAGAGAAGGAAAGGAGAGAGTGCAGAATGTAGTGTTACAGTCATAGCTAGGGTGCAGAGAAAGATCAACTTAATGCAAGGTAGGTCCATTCAAATGTCTGATGGCGGCAGGGAAGCAGCCGTTTTTGAGTCGGTTGGTACGTGACCTCAGACTTTTGTATCTTTTTCCCGACGGAAGAAGGTGGAAGAGAGAATGTCCAGGGTGCGTGGGGTCCTTAATTATGCTGGCTGCTTTGCCGAGGCAGCGGGAAGTGTAGACAGAGTCAATGGATGGGAGGCTGGTTTGAGTGATGGATTGGGCTACATTCATGACCTTTTGTAGTTTCTTGCGGTCTTGGGCAGAACAGGAGCCATACCAAGCTGTGATACAACCAGAAAAGATGTTTTCAATGATGCACCTGTGAAAGTTGGTGAGAATCGTTGTAGACATGCCAAATTTCCTTAGTCTTCTGTGGATATCCTTGTGATTGTGTGACCTAATATTGTTTCAAATCTTTAAAAGACAGATGGAGCAAATACTAGGTAATATGGCAATATGTACAAACCCTTTTATTCATTCGTGGGACATGGGCGTCGCTGTTTGTCCTTGAAACTAAGTGGCTTTCTAGGCTATTTCAGAAGGTATTTGAGAGTCAACCACATTGCTGTGGGACATGGGTGTCGCTGGCTAGGCCAGGATTTATTGCCCATCCCTAGTTGCCGGAGGGCAGTTGAGAGTCAACCACATTGCTGTGGCTCTGGAGTCACATGTAGCCAGATGGGGTAAGGACTGCAGATTTCCTTCCCTAAAGGACATTAGTGAACCAGGTGGGTTTTTCGGACAATCGACCATGGTTTCATGGTCATCATTTGGTTAGGTGATAAGAATAGATGTTTAACATGTCTGTGTGACATTCCACATGACGTTGTCTATCTAGAATAAACAACCAAGTTAAAATAGTGGACGGAGGAAGGTTAGAATGATCTTGCTAACATCAACAGTGATATTTTGCCAGAAACGAAAGATTGTAGCTACAAGGATAAGTTGTTTACTTTGGAACAGAGGAGGCTGAGGGGAGATTTAATTGAGTTGTATAGAAAATGGATAGGAATGACTTCTTTTCATTGGAAAAGAGTTAATTAACCAGGAAGGACAGATTTAAAGAAAATGGTAGAAGCATTCAGTTAAAAGTTTATTTATTAATGTCACAAGTAGGCTTACATTAACACTGCAATGAAGTTACTGTGAAAATCCCCTAGTCGCCACACTCTGGCGCCTGTTCGGGTACACTGAGGGAGAATTTAGCATGGCCAATGCACCTAACCAGCACGTCTTTCAGACTGTAGGAGGAAACCGGAGCACCCGGAGGAAACCCATACGGACACGGGGGGAATGTGCAGACTCCACACAGACAGTGACCCAAGCTGTGAGGCAGCAGTGCTAACCACTGTGCCGCCGTGTCACCTTTAGAGGGGAATCACAGAATGGTTGCCGCACAGAAGGAGACCATTCAGCCCATTGTGTCAGTGCTGGCTCTCCAAAGGAGCAATTAACTGAGTGCCACTCCCCCACCTTCGCCTCGTAACCCTACTCATTCTTCCTTTTCAAATAACAATCCAGTTCTCTCCTGAATGCCTTGATTGAACGTACCTCCACCACATCCTCACATTTCCATATCCCAACCACTTGCTGCTTAAAAAATTGATTCCTCATGTTGTTGTTTCTTCTTTTGCCAATTACCATATGAACATCCGAAATAGGAGCAGGAATAGGCCATTCAGCCCCTCAAGCCTGCTCCACCATTCAATAAGATCATGGTTGATCTGATTGTAACTTCAACCCACATTCCCGCCTAATCCCGACAACCTTTCACCCCCTTGTTAATCAAGAATCTATATAGTTCTGCCTTAAAGATATTCAAAGACTCTGCTTCCACTGCCTCTCGAGAAAGAAAGTTTCAAAAACTCACGACGCTCCAGAGAAAAAATTCTCCTTATTTCCATCTTCAATGAGTGATCCCTTATTTTTTATATTCATTCGTGGGACATGGGCGTCGCTGGCTAGGCCAGTATTTATTGCCCATCCCTAGTTGCCCTTGAGAAGGTGGTGGTGAGCTGCCTTCTTGAATCGCTGCAGTCCATGTTCTGACCCACAATGCCGTTAGGGAGGGAATTCCAGGATTTTGAACCAGTGACTGCGAAGGAACGGCCGATATATTTCCAAGTCAGGATGGTGAGTGGCTTGGAGGGGAACTTGCAGGTGGTGGTGTTCCCATGTATCTGCTGCCCTTGTCCTTCTAGATGGAAGTGGTCGTGGGTTTGGAAGGTGCTGTCTAAGGATCTTTGGTGAATTGCTGCAGTGCATCTTGTAGATAGTACACACTGCTGCTACTGAGCATCGGTGGTGGAGGGAGAGGATGTTTGTGGATGGGGGGCCAATCAAGCGGGTTGCTTTGTCCTGGATGGTGTCAAGTTCTTGAGTGTTGTTGGAGCTGCACCCATCCAGGCAAGTGGGGAGTATTCCATCACACTCCTGACTTGTGCCTTGTAGATGGTGGACAGGCTTTGGGGAGTCAGGAGGTGAGTTACTCGCCGCAGTATCCCCAGCCTCTGACCTGCTCTTGTAGCCACTGTGTTTATGTGGTGAGTCCAGTTGAGTTTCTGGTCAATGGTAACCCCAAGGATGTTGACAGTGGGGGATTCAGTGATGGAAACACCATTGAATGTCAAAGGGCGGAATGTCAGTGACCGCTAATTCTATATTTTCCGATAAGAGGAAATATCCTCTCCACATCCACCCTGTCAATACCCCTTAGGATCTTAAAAGTTTCAATGAAGTTGCCTCTTACTCTTCTAGATTCTAATGGATTCAAACCTAACCTCTCCAACTCTCCTCATAAGACAACCTGCTCATTCCTGGTATTAGTTTAGTAAACTTTCTCTGAACTGCTTCTAACACATGTACATCTTTCCTTAAATAGGGAGACACAAAACTCCGGGAAGCCTTTTAAATAAAAATTGTTCATGGGACGTGGGCGACACTGGCTGGACATTTATTGCGTATCCCTAGTTGCCCTTGTTCAGAGGGCAATTGAGAGTCAACCACATTTCTGTGGCTTTGGAATCACACGTAGGCCAGACCAGGTAAGGTCGGCAGATTTCCTTCCCTAAAGGACATTAGTGAACCAGATTAGTTTTTCTGACAATATTGATTTGTGGGACATGGGGGTCGCTGGCTGGCCAGCATTTATTGCCCATCTCTAGTTGCCCTTGTTCAGAGGGCAGCTGAGAGTCAACCACATTGCTTTGGCTCTGGAATCACATGTAGGCCAGACCAGGTAAGGTCGGCAGATTTCCTTCCCTAAAGGGGCATTAGTGAACCAGATGGGTTTATCCGACAATCGGCAATGGTTTCATGGTCATCAGTAGACCAGGTATTTTTAATTGAATTCAAATTCCACCATCTGCCGTGGCGGGATTCGAACCCGGGTCCCCAGAGCGTTAGTTGAGTTTCTGGATCAATAGTCTAGTGATAATACCACTAGGCCATCGCTTTCCCTCTGAGGCTGTGAGAGGTGCTACATAAATACAAAGCTTTTCCCTTTCTTTCCTATTTTACTTGGGGAAATCTGTTCAGGTAAGTATTTCTTTTGACCATGTATTAAAATTACTTTGGCCACACGCATCAGCCCACTTTGTCGCTCACTTGTATGTTTCAGTGTCAGTGTTAATCAGTGTGATAGAAACCAGACCCTTTGCTTTTTCCTGCCTCGCCGAGTCTGCCTGTCTGCGTATGTAAAAATGTCCTATCTCCAGAACCCCGTGGCTGCATCTGTGAGAACATACAGGCACGTGGGGGTGAACAGTCTTTCTCCATCAGACACGTCATTATTCAGACAAGCACGGGCGTGAGAATCAGAAAAGACACAGGTTCAAAACCAGATCAACCATTCCTTTAAAACAGAGATGAGGAGGAATTTCTTCAGCCAGAGAGTGGTGAATCTGTGGAACTCTTTGCCGCAGAAGGCTGTGGAGGTCGGGTCATTGAGTGTCTTTAAGACAGAGATAGATAGGTTCTTGATTAATAAGGGGATCAGGGGTTATGGGGAAAAGGCAGGAGAATGGGGATGAGAAAAATATCAGCCATGATTGAATGGCGGAGCAGACTCGATGGGCTGAGTGGCCTAATTCTGCTCCTATGTCTTATGGTCTTAATGCACAGTCAAAATTATTGGCATTTACCAATGCACTGATGGGTCCAGTAATAAGTTTGTAACGACCTGAATTTGTCTATTAAGTGCAATGGCTTGAAGGCACAGGCTGAGTTACACGCTAAACATCCCAACTCAGATTCCAGGCTGCTTATGACTCACCCTCATCTGAGGCACACTGATCAAATAAGCTGAAATTTGAACCCACAATAAATGGGCGGCAGTCCCAATGAGTGGCATTTGGGTAGGTTTTGATGTCGAAGGCTCCAGGCTAGAATTGCAGCAAGGAGAAGCCACAGGTCTATCAGGGTATTTACTTAAGCACAAGTTTATTTACGCTATCCACAGTTTGCACACACTGAGTTACCACGTCACCCCTTAGGCTGCGGATCCCGGCACCTGAGTGCCTGATGTCAGCGCCACATCATCATGTGCCCCACAGATTAGGATATCCACCCTGTTAACCCTTTATATTGTGGGCGGGGTTTTCCAGCCGCGCTCGCCCCAATTTTGGAAAATCCTGCCCGAGCCCCCCCCCCCCCCCAATAATTCCCGTCCCCTACCTTTCCCTCCCAGTACGCTTTATTTTCATAGATGGGAAGCCACACTCCGGCACCTGTTTGGGTACACTGAGGGAGAATTTAGCACGGCCAGTGCACCCTAACCAGCACGTCTTTCGGACTGTGGGAGGAAACCGGAGCACCCGGAGGAAACCCACGCAGACACGGGGCGAACGTGCAAACTCCACACAGACAGTGACCCAAGCCGGGAATCGAACCTGGGTCCCCCGGCGCTGTGAGGCAGCAGTGCTAACCACTGGGCCACCGTGCCCCTGTAACTTGCACTCCCTTCGGATTGACGTCAAAACCCTGAATAGCAGACACAGGAATGCTGTTGTGTGGCACCGTCTGATGATCTGACGAACATTATTGCAATTCAGGCCAAGTTATTTAGGAAACCTTTCTAAGACAAAGTCTACAACTGGAGAGCTTACTTTGCTTACAGTCAGGTGGGGTGTGGAAATGAAAAAAAAGCCACATCTTGTTTGTCTGGGTAGAAAGAAAAGACCCGATTAGTTTGCAACAAATATAACAAGATTCATTGCCTGTCAGAGCTTGTTTATGTGGAGAATTGGTGTCTGATCCAGATTCAGACTTCGTGCTGTGCTCTGCACATCAGGAGGATATCTTTGTTTATACAAAGTGGGGCACCTCAGTGCTGCCCACTCTTCCCAGCACCTTCTATGAACACTGCAGATCCGGAAAGCGCACAACAGGTCAATAACAGTACAGATGCATTGTCAATCTTTCAGGCACACACAATTAGCTAGAATTTCCCATTTGAATTATTTTAACATTGTCATTGTCATGGGCCTATTAATCTGCCTTCGGGTAAGAAGGGGAGCCGATGGCCAAGCGATATTATCACTAGATTATTAATCCAGAAACTCAGCTAATGTTCTGAGGACCCGGGTTCGAATCCCGCCACGGCAGATGGTGGAATTTGAATTCAATAAAAAATACCTGGAATCAAGAATCCACTGATGGCCATGAAACCATTGTCGATTGTCGGAAAAACCCATCACTAATGTCCTTTAGGGGAGGGACGGCACATGGCACTGTTGCCTCACAGCACCAGGGACCCGGGTTCGATTCCCGGCTTGGGTCACTGTCTGTGCAGAGTCTGCACATTCTCCCCGTGTCTGCATGGGTTTCCTCTGGGTGCTCCGGTTTCCCCCCGCATTCCAAAAGACATGCTGGTTTGGTGCTAAATTCTCCCTCAGTATACCCGAACAGGCACTGGAGTGCAGTGACTGGGGGATTTTCACAGTAACTTCATTGCAGTGTTAATGTAAGCCTACTTGTGACTAATAAATAAACTTTAAATCTGCCGTCCTTACTCGGTCTGGCCTACATGCGACTCCAGAGCCACAGCAATGTGGTTGACTCTCAACTGCCCTCCAAGGGTGACTAGGGATGGGCAATAAATGCTGGCCAGCCAGCGACGCTCATGTCCCATGAACCAATAAAAAGAAATACATGGAGGGTTAAAAAATGGTTGGATATACACATCTCTAACAAAACATCTTCTTAGAATCCCTTCATGTGTGTTCCATTGACAATAAAGTTTTAAAGTTTATTTATCAGTGTCACTACATTAACACTGCAATGAAGTTACTGTGAAAATCCCCGAGTCGCCACACTCCGGCGCCTGTTCGGGTACACTGAGGGAGAATTTAGCATGGCCAATGCACCTAACCAGCACGTCTTTCAGACTGTGGGAGGAAACCGGAGCACCGGAGAAAACCCACGCAGACACGGGGAGAATGTGCAGACTCCACACAGACAGCCGGGAATTGAATCCGGGTTCCTGGAGCTGTGAGGCAGCAGTGCTAACCACTGTGCCACCCAGTTGACTTGCTCCCATTCATAAATGCACAGATGCGGAATTAATTAAATTGGATGGAAGGAAACCATTCCGCAGGACCTATTATTTGTTGGGAATGTACTCAGTGACACAGTTCCTTTTATAGGAATGGTGTGTGTTATCCTCAAGTTAGAACAATTGGAAGCAGATGATTTTGTTGGCAAAATGTTATGTTAACTTGCAAGTGGAAAAGCAAAGATTGAGGGCACGATCCCACGACCAATTCCTGTCACACTCCCGCTGCCGTGAAGTCGGTCTATTAGGAGTCCAGCCAAATCTTCGTTCACTGCAGCGGAATGGGAAAATCTCACCGGCGTGAATGGCCGTAACATTCCGGCCCCAGACTTATATTTATTTGAAAATTACTGAAAAGAAAGTCAAAAACAGAAAGTGCTGGAAAATCTCAGCAGGTCTGACAGCATCTGTGGGGAGAGAATAGAGCCAACATTTCGAGTCTGGATGACCCTTCGTCAGAGCTAAGCTTGAAACGTTGGCTCTATTCTCTCTCCCCACAGATGCTGTCTGGGTGGCACGGTGGCACAGTGGTTAGCACTGCCGCCTCACAGTGCCAGGGACCCGGGTTCGATTCCCGGCTTGGGTCACTGTCTGTGCGGAGTTTGCACGTTCTCCCCGTGTCTGCGTGGGTTTCCTCCGGGTGCTCTGGTTTCCTCCCACACTCCAAAGATGTGCATGTTGGGTGGATTGGCCATGGCAAATTGACCCTAGTGTCATGGGGGTTAGCAGGGTAAATATGTGGGGTTACAGGAATAGTGCCTGGGTGGGATATATATATAATAGAATCTTTACAGTGCAGAAGGAGACCACTCAGCCCATCGAGCCTGCACTGACAACAATCCCACCCAGGCCCTCTCCCTGTAACCCCATATATTTACCCTGCTATTCCGCCTGACACTAAGGGACAATTTAGCATGGCCAATCCACCTAACCCACACATCTTTCAGACCGTGGGAGGAAACCGGAGCACCCGGAGGAAACCCACGCAGACATGGGGAGAATGTGGAAACTCCACACAGACAGTGACCCAAGCCGGGAATCGAACCCGGGTCGCTGGCGCTGTGAAGCAGCAGTGCTAACCACCGTGCCACCGTGCCACCCCAGGGCACTGGGAAAAACTCTCCTGCTCTTTAAAATAATGTCACAAAGCATACATGGCCACTCAAGAGGCCTTGATTTTAATACAGTAAGATGACACCTTTGACGGTGCAGCACTCCCTCAGTACCACACCTGCCAGTCTAGACAATGTACTTGTGTTTCTTGAACATGAGCCAGCCAACTTGCTGTTCATTTATCTTCATTTAGGCCATTCCTATAGGATGTACAAGTCAATTAATAATCCACTAATGACTGGTAGTCAAAATTGTCAATAGTGGAAACACATAGGAGCTTGTGTAAAGATAAGGGAGAGTTTATTGATGTTTGTGTGTGCACCTTTCATTAGAACTGCTTCCAAAGGTGAGGTTTCCTGTAAAATCTAATGAACAAGCATGTCAGAGAAACATAACAGATTCTATTGTTAAAATTATTGTGCAGTTTGTGCATTTCCTTTCCCCAATCTGTCTGCCGTTACTGTTGACGTGGCCAACTCCATGACTGCCCTTGTGTATCTAATTGGGTCTCAGCTCCCATTGCAGCACGGGCAACAACCATCCAGGGCTGCAACGGAAGTTCAGACATGATCAATGCTTAGCCCTGTATCTCAAAAGGGGTTTGCAGCCATATGTCAGCCAGACCAGGTAAGGATGGCAGATTTCCTTCCCTAAAGGGCATTAGTGAACCAGATGGGCTTTTATGGCAAACAATTCATGGTCACCATTACTGGGCAGCACGGTGGCACAGTGGTTAGCACTGCTGCCTCCCAGCACCAGGGGCCCAGGTTCGATTCCGACCTTGGGTCACTGCCTGTGTGGAGTTGGCAAGTTCTCCCTGCATGGGTTTCCTCCAGGTGCTCTGGTTCCCTCTCACCATCCAAACTTGTGCGGGTTAGGTGGATTGGCCATGCTAAATTGACCCTAAGTGTCCAAAGATGTGTAGGTTAGGTGGATGAGCTGTGCTAAATTGCCCCTTAGTGTCCAAGAATATGTAGATTTGGTGGATTGGCCATGTTAAATTGCTCCTTAGTGTCCAAAGATATGTAGATTAGGTGCATTGGCCATGTTAAATTGGCCTTTATATTGGAATTTTACCGCCTGACCCTCCCGAGGCTCGTAAGATCCCGCCTGAGGCCAACGGAGAATGCTGTCCTGCGAGCCTGGCCCGGAATCGTGGCGAGCGTGCCAGTAAAATTCCGGCCTTAGTATCCAAAGATGTGTAGGTTAGGTGGATTGGCCATGCTAAATTGCCCCTTAGTGTCCAAAGATGTGCAGGTTGGGTGGATTGGCCATGCTAAATTGCCCCTTAGTGTCCAAAGATGTGCAGGTTGGGTGGATTGGCCATGCTAAATTGCCCCTTAGTGCCCAAAGATGTGCAGGTTGGGTGGATTGGCCATGCTAAATTGCCCCTTAGTGTCCAAAGATGTGTAGGTTAGGTGGATTGGCCATGCTAAATTGCCCCTTAGTGCCCAAAGATGTGCAGGTTAGGTGGATTGGCCATGCTAAATTGCCCCTTAGTGTCCAAAGATGTGTAGGTTAGGTGGATTGGCCATGCTAAATTGCCCCTTAGTGTCCAAAGATGTGTAGGTTAGGTGGATTGGCCATGCTAAATTGCCCCTTAGTGTCCAAAGATGTGCAGATTAGGTGGATTGGCCATGCTAAATTGCCCCTTCGTGTCCAAAGATGTGTAGGTTAGGTGGATTGGCCATGCTAAATTGCCCCTTAGTGTCCAAAGATGTGTAGGTTAGGTGGATTGGCCATGCTAAATTGTCCTTTAGTGTCCAAAGATGTGCAGGTTGGGTGGATTGGCCATGCTAAATTGCCCCTTAGTGCCCAAAGATGTGCAGGTTAGGTGGATTGGCCATGCTAAATTGCCTCTTACTGTCAGGGGGATTGATGGGGGTAGACCTGGGTGGGATTGTGATCGGTGCAGGGTCGATGGGCCAAATATCCTCCTTCTGCACTGTAGGGATTCTATGAATAGCTTTATATTCCAGATTCATTAATTGAATTTAAATTCCACCAGCCGCCGAGGTGGATTTTGAACCCTCGTCCCCAGAGCATTAGTCCAGGTCTCTGGATTACGAGTCCACAGCATTACCACTGCACCTTATCTCCCCGTAACCTGCACTGCAACAGATTACAGAGGTTGCTGCGGCAATGACCATGGGAGGCACATTGGCACCGTGAAGCACCAACTTTCTGTCCTTTCTCAGGACGATACCCTCCATGCTCCTATCACGACCACTCTGGCCTGGTTGGTGCCACTCAGCCAACCAGCTCACTCTGCTGCCACCCATGCCAAGGTGGTGCCATCTGAAGCCAGGTCTTCAAGGCGCAGAGCTGCTGGAGAGCACCCTAAAAGGCCACCTGCAGTCTGCCCCAGTGTATGGCAGCAGCCTTCCACCAGCAACTGGGGTAGGACAGCAGCAGGACACCTGAACAACAAACCTCCCAATAAAACAGGCACCTCTTGGATGTACAATCGTGAATAGTTCAGTAATGCTTGTTTAATTGGAAGTTTGACTGGATAAACGTATCATGGAAAGGTCTTCTATGGGGGCGGCACGGTGGCACAGTGGTTAGCTCTGCTGCTTCACAGCGCCAGGGACCGGGGTTCGATTCCAGCCTCAGGTGACTGTGTGCGCGGAGTTTGCACATTATCCCCGTGTCTGCGTGGGTTTCCTCCGGGTGCTCCGGTTTCCTCCCACAGTCCAAAGATGTGCAGGTTAGGTGGATTGGCCAGGTTAAATTGACCCTAGTATTAGGGGTATTATCACGGTAAATGTGTGCGGTTGCAGGAATGGGTGGGATTGTGGTCAGTACAGACTCAGTAGGTCGAATGTCCGCCTTCTACACTGTATGGATTTTATGGTGTCTTTTATTGCAGAACCATAGCCAAGAACATAAGAACATAAGAAATAGGAGCAGGAGTAGGCCATCTGGCCCTTCGAGCCTGCCCCGCCATTCAACAAGATCATGGCTGATCTGAAGCGAATCAGTTCCACTTACCCGCCTGCTCCCCATAACCCCTAATTCCCTTATCGATCAGAAAACGATCTACCCGTGATTTAAACATATTCAACGAGGAAGCCTCCACCACTTCAATGGGCAGAGAATTCCAGAGATTCACTGCCCTCTGAGAGAAGAAGTTCCCCCTCAACTCTGTTCTGAACCGGCCCCCCCTTATTTTGAGGCTGTGCCCTCTAGTTCTGGTTTCCCTTCTAAGTGGAAAGAATCTCTCCACCTCTACCCTATCCAGCCCCTTCATTATCTTATATGTCTCTATAAGATCACCCCTCATCCTTCTAAACTCCAACGAGTACAGGAGTAGAGGATGACAAGATGGGATGTCTCAGATAAATGGAAAGATGGAGATTGGTGGAACCATGGAGATGATTTTAGGGCGGCACGGTAGCACAGTGGTTAGCACTGCTGCTTCACAGCTCCAGGGACCTGGGTTCGATTCCCGGCTTGGGTCACTGTCTGTGTGGAGTTTGCACATTCTCCTCGTGTCTGTGTGGGTTTCCTCCGGGTGCTCCGGTTTCCTCCCACAGTCCAAAGATATGCGGGTTAGGTTGATAGGCCATGCGAAAATTGCCCCTTAGTGTCCTGGGATGCGTAGGTTAGAGGGATTAGTGGGTAAATATGTAGGGATATGGGGGTAGGGCCTGGGTGGGATTGTGGTCGGTGCAGACCCGATGGGCCGAATGGCCTCTTTCTGTGCTGTAGGGTTTCTAAGGTTTATAAGATGATGGGAGGGGAATCTCCATCGGGGTTCCAGAACAGTCCATCTGGAGCAAAAGGACCTGGATGGCTCATCCTCATTCTTCACTTCCTCTTTCTCCTGACATAGCCACTGGGTGCCTGGTGCCTTTGATTTGATTTGATTTGATTGGATTTGATTGGATTGGATTGGATTGGATTTAATTTGATTTATTATTGCCACATGTATTGGGATACAATGAAAATTATTGTTTCTTGCGCGCTATACAGCCAAAACATACCATTCATAGAGTACAGAGGGGAGAAGGAAAGGAGAGAGTGCAGAAGGTAATGTTACAGTCATAACTAGGGTGTAGAGAAAGATCAACTTAATGCTAGGTAGGTCCATTCAAAAGTCTGACAGCAGCAGGGAAGAAGCTGTTCTTGAGTCGGTTGGTACGTGATCTCAGATTTTTGTATCTTTTTCCTGACGGAAGAAGGTGGAAGAGAGAATGTCCGGGGCGCGTGGGGTCCTTAATTATGCGGGCTGCTTTGCCGAGTCAGCGGGAAGTATAGACAGAGTCAATGGATGGGAGGCTGGTTTGTGTGATGGGACTGGGCTACATTCACGACCCTTTGTAGATTCTTGCCTCATGGTAGTCTGCTGTGTTGACCACAACATTGCTACCCTGAATTATGCTGCATGCTCCAGAGAATGCCATCCAAGCATTGGAACCGTTACTTAAAGATGTCAATAGTTTGCTCCACAATATTTCTGGTGACTGCATGTTCTGATCTTGTATATTTCCAAAGATGATAGTTACCTTAACAGGTTGGGTTGTCCTCAGCCTGTTGTGAGGCATGTTGAAGGAGTTGGCTCAGCTCTGCGACCATCACCTCATAGAATCAGAGGTGCCTCTTGCGTTGTTCCGGCATGGGGTATAGGTAGGAGATGCATTCCCTGAAAACAATGAGTTATCGCAAGATCAGGGAGGATTAGTTAGTGCACTAACTAAATACCTTGGGGGAAAAAAATCATCATGTGGTAATGTACACAGAGTTTAAAATAGACTTCCGTGGCATCATTTCTCATGAATTTACCACGTGTTGGGTCTTCTGTGGAGAGCCCACCTCCTCCCTCGGTGTAGAACTTCCTCTCTTCAAACTCTTGTAGGTGGTGTTGCAGACCCAGAGGCCTTGCATCGACTGCCTGTTGAGGACCCGATGCGTACAGGTGAGCAAATCTCCGCTGGATCTATCAACTCAGCACAGCACTTCCCAAACTTTCTCATTTTCAAGATGGCGGCAGAACGTGGTGACTTCTTGCGAGCTGTCCCCAGTGTGCCCTCTAGAACCATAGAACCATAGAAAATTACAGCTCAGAAACAGGCCGTTTGGCCCCTCTTGTCTGTGCCGAACCATTTTATGCCTAGTCCCACTGACCTGCACTTGGACCATATCCCTCCACACCCCTCTCATCCATGAACCCGTCCAAGTTTTTCTAATTCACTCTTTTACTCTCGTTCTGTGCTTTTAAAACTCTATCTCTTTCAAACTCTCTAACAATTCTCTCCTTCAATCTCTTACAGAATTTGGTGCTTTCTCCACACCCTAGCTATGACTGTAACACTACATTCTGCACCCTCTCCTTTCCTTCTCCTCTGTGTACTCTACGAACGGTATGCTTTGACTGTATAGTGCGCAAGGAACAGTACGTTTCTCTGCATCTCAATACGTGTGACAATAATAAATCAAATCAAGTCAAAGGCTGTCACACTACATTCTGCACCCTCTCCCTTCCTTCTCTATGAACGGTATGCTTTGTCTGTCTAGCGCGCAAGAAACAATACTTTTCACTGTACACTAATACATGTGACAATAATAAATCAAATCAAATCGAATCAAAGCAAAAAACACCCCACAAACTTTGCAACAGCCGAACTCAAAACACCTCCAGTGAAGGTTGCATGACTGGCCCATTAACTAGCATAAGAACGGGTCCCTCGTGTGGCCTGTTTAGCTGGGTATAACCGTCACCGGCATTTAAAGTATAAAGTTATTTTTTTGCCTTTTCTAATGTGAACAAAGAACAGTACAGCACAGGAAACAGACCCTCCGGCCCTCCAATTTACTGGGCCTGCGCGATCCAAATGGTGGGCAAAACCATCTGACCTCTCCTGACATTTTCAGTGCATGCCTGGCACGCCCCTGCTGCCACCCTCACAGGCTGGTGTGCACCATGGGCTGCACCAAATCAGAAATGCCACCATTCACTGGTTTAGCAACACGGTGGCACAATAGCTAGCGCTGCTGCCTCACAGCGCCAGGGACACCGGTTTGATTCCCGGCTTGGGTCACTGACTGTGCGGAGTCTGCACCTTCTCCCCGCGTCTGCGTGGGTTTCCTCCGGGTGCTCCAGTTTCCTCCCACAGTCCGAAAGACGTGCTGGTTAGGGTGCATTGTCCGTGCTAAATTCTCCCTCAGTGTACCCGAACAGGCACCGGAGTGTGGCGACTGGGGGGGGATTTTTACTGTAACTTCATTGCAGTGTTAATGTAAGCCTATTTGTGACACTAATAAATAAAATTTAACTTAGCATTTCTGCAGAATCGGCTCCAACAGTGCCTCAAATCTCTCTGCTTGAACTTGAAGCTCAAACCAGCTTAAGAATGCTTCTTGGCAAAGAGTAGTGTGGTCAGTTGCCGCAGCTTGGTAGTGAGGTGGTTTGACAGTTTGACAGCGAAGCAAGTATGATACAGCAATAGCAGAGTGGAAAATAAAAATTACCCGGCAAAAGCTGAGGCTTCTGCAGCTTGCAATGCTTCGAAAAAGACGCACAAAGCTATCGGTTAATCAGTGAGGTGGGTGAAGGCTCAGTGTCCATCTCGCTGAGGCTGAAGCTGAACGGGTTATGGGGTTGTTAGTAACCTCAGTCGATTAAAAATAGAATGATATGTTACATTGTGAAATAAATAGGAAAGGTAATGTGAAGGATACCAGATTTTTAAAAAATTGCACGGTGCCCTTGTGGTCAAACATCGCTTTGTGACTGAAATGGAAATAAAATATTTACATTCTGTGGGTTGTTACGGAGAGTCAGAATGATCAGCAGGGGGTGGTTGAATGTGAATTAGTGATATTAAACATATTGGAAAGATAACTCTGGAGTGGTATGCAAAATATCCTGTCCCATCACGCAAACCAGCCTCCCATCCATTGACTCCGTCTACACTTCCCGCTGCCTCGGGAAAGCAGCCAGCATAATCAAGGACCCCATCCACACCTGGAGTATTGTGTGCCGATTTGGTGTCCTTATCTGAGGAAGGATGTCCTTGCTATGGAGGGAGCGCTGCGAAGGTTTACCAGGCCGATTCCTGGGATGGCAGGTCTGTCATATGAGGAAAGGCTAAGTCGGTTAGGATTATAGTCACTGCTAAATTGGCCCCTAGTGCCCCAAGATGTGTAAGTTAGGGGGATTAGTGGGGCACATACGTGGTTCGAGACTCCCCATTAAGAAGTTTCACAACACCAGGTTAAAGTCCAACAGGTTTATTTGGCAGCACAAGCTTTCGGAGTCTTGCTCATTCTTCAGGTGCTGCCAAATAAATCTGTTGGACTTTAACCTGGTGTTGTGAGACTTCTTATTGTGCCCAACCGAGTCCAACGCCGGCATCTCCGCATCTAGACTCCCCAACCATGGGAAATATCTTACCTGCAGCTACCCCTGCCTATTCCTTTAATACAGTCCCCTCCGTGTGAAAGTTTGATTATTAATATTTCTGCATGGTTGGCTTCCAAAATAATGTGAAAACGCGTCAAAGGTTGGTGATGGACTGACTCCCATCAGCCTTTGCTGCCTGCCCAATATATGGGCGGCACGGTAGCACAGTGGTTAGCACTGCTGCTTCACAGCTCCAGGGTCCCGGGTTCGATTCCTGGCTCGGGTCACTGTCTGTGTGGAGTTTGCACATTCTCCTCGTGTCTGCGTGGGTTTCCTCCGGGTGCTCCGGTTTCCTCCCACAGTCCAAAGATGTGCGGGTTAGGTTGATTGGCCAGGTTAAAAATTGCCCCTTAGAGTCCTGGGATGCGTAGGTTAGAGGGATTAGCGGGTAAATATGTGGGGGTAGGGCCTGGGTGGGATTGTGGTCGGTGCAGACTCGATGGGCCGAATGGCCTCAAAGAACAATACAGCACAGGAACAGGCCCTTCGGCCCTCCAAGCCCGCGCCGCTCCCCGGTCCAGGATTGAATCCTGAATCCAGGATCCCCGCCCAATTTTCCAGCCTATCTACATACCAATATCCTATCCACCGAGCTGTCCCTCACAGCTACGATGCTTTGTTCATCACAACCTATTAACTCACCCCCACCCCCCCATTCCAGACCATGTGATCTCCAGGGAGAGGCGAAAACCCAGAGTGAAAAGCCCCAGGGCCAATATGGGGAAAAAAAAAATCTGGGAAATTCCTCTCCGACCCCCTGAGGCGATCGAAACGAGTCCAGGAGATCACAATGGCCCCGATCGGAAAATGCTTCCCAACCCTAGTCATTTCCACTTCCACGAACACCATATGAATTCCCTGCCCCCGAGACAGGTTCCCAACTATCCGCAGTCTCGCTCTGTACTGGCACCAGCCTCCTTCTGCACTGTAGGGTTTCTATGATTTCTATGATCACCAACGTTGCTTCTCTGGGCTTGTGGAAGGCTGGCCGCACAATTCAGCAAAAGTAGACCAGCAAGTGGAAATTCTACCAAACCACAAGCAGATGCACATAAAAAATAAGATCAGTTGTGGTTGATGAAGCCCGGGGTGGCACAACAGATGGGGGAACCGAAAGATCATCTGATGATAACTTGATGAGATTAACCCCAGATAATAAACTCTGGTCAGCGAGTCTGGCAAGTGTCAGAAATAGGTGGAAAATACTCATTGTTACCTGTGGCACAGACAGATACAGACTGGCTTCTCGCGAGCCAGGTGATGCAACTGGACTCGCAAGTTCTCCTGGGTTTGCAAATTCTGATGGACAGTTGAGAACTTGCTCCTTGTGTGTGATTGGATAGGATAGCAGAATATAAACACAGCCATCAAATATTAAATGCTTCAATGGCAGGTTACCCTTTTAAACTAATTAAAGCAAATATAGGGCGGCATGGCGGCGCAGTGGGTTTAGCACTGCTGCCTCACAGCGTCAGGGACCCGGGTTCAATTCCCGGCTTGGGTCACTGTCTATGTGGAGTTTGCACGTTCTCCCCGTGTCTGCGTGGGTTTCCTCCGGGTGCTCCGGTTTCCTCCCACAGTCCAAGGGTGTGCGGCTTAGGTGGATTAGCCAATTGCTTGCCCCGTTAGTATCAGGAGTATTGGTAGGGTGGATGAGTGGGGATGCGGGGATGGAGCCTGGGTGGGATTGTTGTCGTTGCGGGCTAGATGGGCCGAATGGTCTCCTTCTGCACTGTGGGGATTCTACGTGTATGCCTGTGATGGTCCACATTCTTACTTTCTCAGAAGGCTAAGAAATTTGGTACGTCCACTACGACTCTCACCAATTTTTACAGATGCACCGTGCACAAATGAAAAGCATCTTTTCCAGATGTACCATAGCTTTGTATGGCTCCTGCTCTGACCAAGACTGCAAGAAACTACAATGGGTCATGAACGTAGCCCAGTCTATCACTCAAACCAGTTTCCCATCCATCTGTCTACACTTCCCGCTGCTTCAGAAAAGCAGCCAGCATAATCAAAGACCCCATGCACCCAGGACATTCTCTCTTCCACCTTCTTCCGTCGATTGTAACAGTACATTCTACACCCTCTCATTTCCTTCTCCCCTGTGTACTCTATGAACAGTACGTTTTGTCTGTATTGCACGCAAGAAACAATACTTTACATTGTATCCCAATACATGTGACAATAATAAGCCAAATCAAATAAGTTTCAAGGTTAGCACTATCCTGGAGCTACTCTAATTAAAGGATTTGTGATTGTCTTATGCAGGGAGAATGTAACTGTTACCTTCAGAGTCACCATCAACAGCACCAACTTTCATTTATGTAGCCCCTTTAATGTAGCAAACCATGTATAATGACTCAGGAAGCCCAACTGGAAAGGAATATAGTTATTACAGAAAGCAAAGTAAAACCACTACCATGGTGTACACACACTAGTCCCTACTACAGTTCAGCAGGCCCAGTCCTGGGCCTGCCTTATAAAAGGCTCAGGTAATGAGCTTGAGCTGGGCAAGCCACATTAAATGTAAAGGGCACAATCGATTTACATTTGGTATTTTTAAAAAGTTTTTTTTATTAGTGTCACAAGTAGGCTTACATTAACACTGCAATGAAGTTACTGTGAAAATCCCCTAGTCGCCACACTCCGGCACCTGTTCGGGTACAATGAGGAAGAATTTAGCACGGCCAATGCACCCTAACCAGCACGTCTTTCAGATTGTGGGAGGAAACCGGAGCACCCGGAGGAAACCCACGCAGATACGGGGAGAACATGCAAACTCCGCACAGACAGTGACCCAAACCGGGAATATGAGCCGGGTCGCTGGCGCTGTGAGGCTGCAGCGCTAACCACTGTGCCATCGTGTCTTGTGAATTGTCTTGATGAGTGCCAGATGAAAAAATTCAACAAACAAGTCTCTTTGTTTCAGCAATGCTCAACTTCTTAGGACCAAACAACTCTCAAAAATTGGCCTATCTTTAGTTGGTTCCATGGTACATTCTTCGAGTGAGCTATCTTGGATACTGTTGGGTCCATTCATTTGTTTGAATAGACGAGGGGACAGCACTGATATGATTTATAAAATGGTTTTCTTTTATTGAACAGAACTTAAAATTAACATGACAAAAAAAGAAAGCGAACCTTCCATGATGCATCTGTAAAAATTGGTGAGAGTTGTAGCGGACATGCCGAATTTCCTTAGCCTTCTGAGAAAGTTAAGGAAAGCGAGACTGGTTTTTACTGCCAGCCTGTGTACTGAGCTTGAACGCACTGAACTGATCTTGAAAACAAACTGAAAACACAAACTAAAATCCAAACTATATTTCAACCCTTATCTCGTTATTGGAAATGTTTTCCGCAGGCTGTCTCCGACTTAGAAAAACAATCCTTGCAGCTGCGGTTATGAAAAACTTGTTTGCCTGAAATGTGTACCCTTCAGGAATGCAGTCACTTTTTAGCTAACCTTTAGCCTTCTGCTTCTACAGGTAGCCAAGTTGGCAGTCAATTTTTAAAGCTTAGCAGAGTTAGTTGCGTTAGGCAGAATGAAGTGTTTGCATCAGACTGAAGCAAACAGGGCTAAGCATACATAGGATCTCTCAGATACATTTCCGAAACTTGTCCTCCAGACAATCTTTGCCCATTGGCTTTGTCTATAAAGATTAAAGTGTCTGACGGTTATTATATTACCTTTGTTACAGCTCCCTAATTTTTCTTAATGAATACTCTGTCTCAATGTTAGTTATAGTTAGGGGTCCTGTAAATGCTCCCCCAGTGTTTGCAGTGGCTTGTTGTTCCTGACCTCTACAAGGGGCGGCACGGTAGCACAGTGGTTAGCACTGCTGCTTCACAGCTCCAGGGACCTGGGTTCGAATCCCGGCTCGGATCGCTGTCTGTGTGCAGTTTGCACATTCTCCCCGTGTCTGCGTGGGTTTCCTCCGGGTGCTCCGGTTTCCTCCCACCGTCCAAAGATGTGCGGGCTAGGTTGATTGGCCATTCTAAATTGCCCCTTAGTGTCCTGGGATACATAGGTTAGAGGGGTTAGTGGGTAAATATGTAGGGATATGTGGATAGGGCCTGGGTGGGATCGTGGTTGGTGCAGATTCGATGGGCCAAATGGCCTCTTTCTGGACTGTAGGATTCTATGATTATCTATGATGTATTGATTCTATTTCCTGATCTTCAGAAGCAAGGTCCTTTCTCGCTATTGTCCAAAAGGGAATCCTTATTGTCGGGGTTACCCCTGTACTCATCTATTTACACTTTGTTTGCCATTACGAAATGTCAAACACCTTTAATATTTAGTTCCCAGCCCCTGTCACTTTGCAACAAATACATTTATCTCTATTAGTGCCACCAGTTGCTTTATCCTGTTACAAATTCAACTGCAAAAGGGTCCAGAGGGGCAATTTCCCAAAGATAGGGGAGTCTAAAACTAGAGGGCATAGGTTTAAGGTGAGAGGGGAGAGATACAAAAGTGTCCAGAGGGGCAATTTTTTCACACAGAGGGTGGTGAGTGTCTGGAACAAGCTGCCAGAGATAATAGTAAGAGGCGGGTACAATTTTGTCTTTTAAAACGCATTTAGACAGTTACATGGGTAAGATGGGTATAGAGGGATATGAGCCAAGTGCGGGCAATTGGGACGAGCTTTGGGGTTTAAAAAAAAGTGTGGCATGGACAAGTTGGGCCGAAGGGCCTGTTTCCATGCTGTAAACCTCTATGACTCAATGATTAGACAAGATAGATTCAGAAAGAATGTTGGTGAGGGAGTCCAGAACTAGTAGGGGCAGGTACAATTTTGTCAAATTGCCCCCATGCTCATGAATCCTCCCGACTCAACACTGCTGAGCATTTCTGCTGATGTGGAGATGCCGGCGTTGGACTGGGGTGAACACGGTAAGAAGTCTCACAACACCAGGTTAAAGTCCAACAGGTTTATTTGGTAGCAAATACCATAAGCTTTCGGAGCACTGCTCCTTCGTCAGATGGAGTGGAAATGTGCTCTCAAACAGTGCAAACAGACAAAATCAAGTTGCAGAATACTGATTAGAATGCGAATCCTACAGCCAGCCAGGTCTTAAAGGTACAGACAATGTGGGTGGAGGGAACATTAAACACAGGTTAAAGAAATGTGTATTGTCTCCAGACAGAACCACTCGTGAGATTCTACAAGCCCAGGAGGCAAGCTGTGGGGGTTACTGATAATGTGACATAAATCCAACATTCCGGTTTAGGCCGTCCTCATGTGTGCGGAACTTGGCTATCAGTTTCTGCTCAGCGACTCTGCGCTGTCGTGTGTCGTGAAGGCCGCCTTGGAGAACGCTTACCTGAAGATCCAAGGCTGGATGCCCGTGACTGCTGAAGTGCTCCCCCACAGGAAGAGAACAGTCTTGCCTGGTGATTGTCGAGCGGTGTTCATTCATCCGTTGTCGTAGCGTCTGCATGGTTTCCCCAATGTACCATGCCTCGGGACATCCTTTCCTGCAGCGTATCAGGTAGACAATGTTGGCCGAGTTGCAAGAGTATGTACCGTATACCTGGTAGATGGTGTTCTCACGTGAGATGATGGCATCTGTGTCGATGATCCGGCACGTCTTGCAGAGGTTGCTGTGGCAGGGTTGTGTGGTGTCGTGGTCACTGTTCCCCTGAAGGCTGGGTAGTTTGCTGCGGACAATGGTTTGTTTGAGGTTGTGCGGTTGTTTGAAGGCAAGAAGTGGGGGTGTGGGGATGGCCTTGGTGAGATGTTCGTCTTCATCAGTGACATGTTGAAGGCTCCGGAGGAGATGCCGTAGCTTCTCCGCTCCGGGGAAGTACTGGACGACGAAGGGTACTCTGTCCACCGTGTCCCGTGTTTGTCTTCTGAGGAGGTCGGTGCGGTTTTTCGCTGTGGCGCGTCGGAACTGTTGATCGATGAGTCGAGCGCCATATCCTGTTCTTATGAGATTCTAATCAGTATTCTGCAACTTGATTTTGTCTGTTTGCACTGTTTGAGAGCACATTTCCACTCCATCTGACGAAGGAGCAGTGCTCCGAAAGCTAATGGTATTTGCTACCAAATAAACCTGTTGGACTTTAACCTGGTGTTGTGAGACTTCTTACCATTTCTACTGAGCCCAGCTTTCACAGAATTATGCAGCACTGCGTCATAGACTCATTGAGGTTTACAGCATGGAAACAGGCCATTCGGCCCAACTTGTCCACCTTTTGGGAAAAGATGTTGACTATCTAGCTGATCTATGCCCCTCATTATTTTATAGACCTCTATAAGATCACCCCTAAGCCTCCCAGTCTGTCCAGCTCCTCCTTATAACTCCTTATGTTCAGAGAATATTCTTTTAAAGAAATAATATTGAATATCTGCAGGCCAGAATCACTGTTGTTTTATTTATTATTTATTAGTCACAAGTAAGTCACATTAACACTGCAATGAAGTTACTGTGAAATTCCTCTAGTCGACACACTCTGGCGCCTGTTCGGGTCAATGCACCCTAACCAGCACGTCTTTCAGACTGTGGGAGAAAACCAGAGCACCCGGAGGAAATCCACGCAGACACGGGAAGAACGTGCAAACTCCACACAGACAGTGACCCAAGCCGGGAATCGAACCCGGGTCCCTGGCACTGTGAGACAGCAGTGCTAACCACAGTGCTACCGTGTCAGATCAGCCATGATCTTGTTGAATGGCGGGGCAGGCTCGAGGGGCCAGATGGCCTACTCCTGCTCCTATTTCTTATGTTCTTATGTTCTTATGTGTCGCTGTTGTCTAACTTCCTGGCATAAAGATTTAACAGACTGGTTTTTAATATCATCACAATCACCGTAGTAGGTGTGATGTCTGTATACTTTCAACGCGGTGCACTTTTCAATTGTGATGCTTCAGGTAGGGTTCCCTCAGGAACGTCACAAAGCCATTCGCTAAGGTGCTTCCCAGGTCTATCTGTCATCCATCTGTTTACGGTTCCAAATATTGACTTTTTGACCTTGAGGTTCCACAGTGGAACAACCCTTCCTGGGCAGAACATTCTGATGAAAGGCAGATTGCTGGAAGCGTGTGGTTAATGTTGCTAAATGTAAGGTTGCATCATTGGTGAAATCAATAGTTCACTCAGAAACAGAACACCGTGGTCACATCTCCTGTACATCGTGTACCCGATGGGTGTGACACATTGGGTCAGTTGGCCGACACCCTGTTGACATGTGGAGAATTTCTTCATGTTCTTTCTGCCTGTTTCCTAGTTCCTCAAAATTTAAGGATGGTTTATTCCACTGGGGTAATTTTCTCATAGAATCATAGAATTCTACAGTGCAGAAGGAGGCCATTTGGCCCATCGAGCCTGCACCAACAACAATCCCACCCAGGCCCTATCCCACAAGCCCAAGTATTTACCCTGCCAATCTCCCTGACAATGGGTCAATTTAGCATGGCCAATCAAACCAACCTGCAAATCTTTGGACTGTGGGAGGAAACCAGAGCACTCGGAGGAAACCCACGCAGATATGGGGAGAACGTGCAGACTGTGGTTTCCTCCCACAGTCTGAAAGACGTGCTGGTTAGGTGCTAAATTCTCCCTCAGTGTACCCGAACCGGCGCCGGAGTGTGGTGACTAGGGGATGTTCACAGCAATTTTATCGCAGCTTACATGTGACATTAATAAATAAACTTTGAACTTTAATCTTTGGAGAGTTGTTGACGGACCATGAATGACGATATTCAAGAGTGAAAGGGTTAGATCTTTTGACATTAGGGGACAGGGTGGGAAAGTGATGTTGAGAAGATCAACCTTCCTCTCAATGAACAGTGGATCAGACTCAAGGGGCCATTTGGCTCACTCCTGCTTCTATTTCTTGTGCGTGCCTTACCTTGCTCTTGCGATCAATTAATCTGATGTCAGGTGGGCATTATGAGTGTGCCAGGCTGGCAGTGCCAGGGTGTCTGGTGGGCAGTGCCAGGGTGCCAGGCTGGCACTGCCCAAAGGGTACTGTTCCCCTGCCCCAAGTTGCTGGGAGGCGTCCATCACGCAGGTCCCTGTTGATGGGGGAACTATAGGTGATCCGCGCCAGTGGGGACCTTCACTGAAGAGGCCATGAAGGCATGTGAGCCCAGACGATAGTGTCCCAGGCTCACTAATAATGTTTCAATTCTATTTAAAATAGATTTAAATATTGAAATCTTGCCGGATATCCCGGCCTGGTAAGATCGTGATAGGTGAGAAATTGGGTGCGAACCCGATTTTTCGCCTATCTCGCGATCTTTCCGGCTCGTTCCATCCATCAACCAGTGGGATGAGAAGGTACGATCGCCTCTGTGGTGTTTGATGCCACAGGTATGCTGACTCAGTCTCCAGGAGACCGGCAATCAGAATGAATCTTCAGGGCACTGCTGCATAAGTTTAAGTTTATTTATTAGTGTCACAAGTTTCAGTTCAAGTTTGTTTATTAGTGGCACAAGTAGGCTTACATTAACACTGCAATGAAGTTACTGTGAAAATCTCCGAGACGCCACACTCCGGTGCTTGTTCGGGTAACACTGAGGGAGAATTTAGCACGGCGAATGCACCTAATCAGCACCTAATCTTTCAGACTGTGGGAGGAAACCCACGCAGACACGGGGAGAACGTAGCGGCACGGTAGCACAGTGGTTAGCACTGCTGCTTCACAGCTCCAGGGTCCCGGGTTCGATTCCCGGCTCGGGTCACTGTCTGTGTGGAGTTTGCACATTCTCCTCGTGTCTGCGTGGGTTTACTCCGGGTGCTCCGGTTTCCTCCCACAGTCCAAAGATGTGCGGGTTAGGTTGATTGGCCAGGTTAAAAATTGCCCCTTAGAGTCCTGGGATGCGTAGGTTAGAGGGATTAGTGGGTAAATATGTGGGGGTAGGGCCTGGGTGGGATTGTGGTCGGTGCAGACTCGATGGGCCGAATGGCCTCCTTCTGCACTGTAGGGTTTCTATGATTAAAAAAACGTGCAGACTTCACACAGACAGTGACCCAGGCCGTGAATCGAACCCGGGTCCCTGGCGCTGTGAGGCAGCAGTGCTAACCCACTGTGCGAGTTGAGATGTTGTATAGCCAATGTTGGGAACTCCAGGGGAATGGAGCGCTTGGAGATGAGATGTGATGAAAATTCCTGGAGTACATCCAACTAGGATTGGCAGCCTAACCCATTGCTGATGGGATAAACAGGAGAGTGAATTATCTGCTTGTAAGCCCTAAGATTCTTCTCAATGCAACAACCAACAAATAAATCATCTCCCATGTTTTGACATGGTTATTGCAATGTGCCCACCTCTGCCGAATATGATGCTTGATTGATGAGTCATGTGAGGCCACACATCCTGTAGTTCTGCAGCCTCTGGCCTTCCTCGGTATTTGTCAATCAAAATATTTCGGAACCTTGGCTTTTTAAGTCCTGGCATCAATGGGATTGCAGCACAGAAGCAGACCATTCGACCCATCATCCTTGTGTCAGTGCATGACTCTTCAACTGAGATCATGCGTTGCAATCCCACTTTCCTTCCCTCATCCCTTGTAATTCTCTTCCTTACCAAGCATTTCACTGCTTCCAACTTAACCCATCACACAGTGTTTGGCCTCAAAGTTCCAGGGGGCTTTGGCTAATCTCCTATCGTAACTGTGGCTCTGAGAGAACCCAGATAATTGGCCTTTCCTTCAGGGGTCTGGCTGAACAGGAATCATACAATCGCATCCTTAGAGTGCAGAAGAGGCCATTTGGCCCATCGAGTGCGCATTGACTCTGTGATTGAATAGCTTACCCAGACCCGCTCCCCCACTCTATCCCTGTAACCCCACACATTTCCCATGTCTAATCTATCTAACCTACACATCTTTGGACACACAGGGACCATGCTTAGCATGGTCAATCCACCTAACCTGCACACCTTTGGACACTAAGGGGCAGGTTAGCATAGCCAATCCACCTAACCTGCACATCTTTGGACTCTAAAGGGCAAGTTAGCATAGCCAATCCACCTAACCTGCACATCTTTGGACAGAAAGGGCCAAGTTAGCATGGCCAATCCATCCAACATACATATCTTTGGATACTAGGGGCAATTTAGCATGGCCAATCCCTCTAACCTGCACATCTGTGGACATTAAGGTGCAATTTAGCATGGCCAATCCACCTAACCTACACACCTTTGGACTGTGGGAGGAAACCGGAGCACCCGGAGGAAACCCATGCAGACACGGGGAGAACGTGCAAACTCCACACAGACAGTGACCCAAGGCCGGACTTGAACCCGGCTCCCTGGAGCTGTGAGGCAGCGGTGCTAACCACTGTGCCACTGTGCCACCCAAAGTTTGGTATAATCTTCACAGACATTCACAGGGCCTTTGTCTCCATCGCCACTGATGATGGAGCCTCCCCTGTTCTGTGAACTCTCTGGAAAATCTTCCTTCATCATTCTCTCGTGTTAATTGTCCATCTATAATCTCTGGTTATGAAGCAGCTTTCATTGGAGAAACTTTCAAGCGTTTTGTAACTTTGTAAAACACGATTATGTTCCCTCGTAAACCATACCTTAAACTATGGCATGTCTTTGAGCACTTTGCTCACGACAATATCCTTTCAAGAGCTGTGACATTTTCCTAAAATGGCGATATCACAACTTGCAGCAAAATACGGGTGGCACGGTGGCACAGTGGTTAGCAATGCTGCCTCACAGCTACAGGGACCCGGGTTCAAATCCAGCCTTGGGTCACTGTCTGTGCGGAGTCTGCACGTTCTCCCCATGTCTGCGTGGGTTTCCTCCGGGTGCTCCCGTTTCCTCCCACAGTCTGAAAGACGTGCTGGTTAGGTGCATTGGCCGTGCTAAATTCTCCATCAGTGTACCCGAACAGGCGCTGGAGTGTGGCAACTGGGGGATTTTCACAGTAACTTCATTGCAGTGTTAATGTAAGTCTACTTGTGACTCATAACTAAACTTCAACTTTACCATTCCCGGACTCCACCCCATCTCAGTTTCTCCATTCCCATAGTTATGTCGAGACTTGACTATTTGAATAGATTCTTGCTCATCCTCCCACGTTCTACGAGTTTGAACTCATTCAAAACTCTGCTGCCCTTACCTGTGCCAAATCCCATTCACCCATTGTCCCTGTTGACCGCAATGTGCTCCCACACAGATGACAGCAAGGTCTTGATTTCAAAGTTCTCCTTCCTGTTTTCAAATCCACCCATGGCCTTGCGTCTCCCAATCTCTGCCATCTCCCCCTGCCCACAACCCTCAGAGATAAGGTTTATTTTAACATGGCTACCCTACCTAACCCTGCACACCTTGGGACACTAAGGCAATTTACCATGGCCAATCCACCTAACCTGCACATCTTTGGAGTGTGGAAGGAAAGTGGAGCAGCCGGAGGAAACCCATGCTCAGGGAGAATGTGCAAACTCCACGCAGACAGACACCCAAGACCGCAATTGAACCTGGGTCCCTGGCGCTGTGAGGCAGCAGTGCCAACCACCGTGCCACCATCAAAGACACATCTGTGGCACTTTCCTTCTATTGGGACCCAGGAAAGTGTCACAAGTAGGGCTTACATTAACACTGCAATGAAGTTACTGTGAAAATCCCCTAGTCGTCACATTCCGGCCTGTTCGGGTACACTGAGGGACAATTTAGCACCTAACCAGCACCTTTCGGACTGTGGGAGGAAACCGGAGCACCCTGCACTCCTCTGATTCTGGCCTCTTGAGTGTGTCCAATTTTAATTGCTCTGATGTTGATGGCTGTGCCTTCAGCTGCCTGGGCCCCGAGCTCTGGAATTCCCTCCCTAAATCTCTCAGCCTCTCCACCACTCTTTCCTCCTTCAAGATGCTCCTTATAATCGATGTTTTTGACCAAGCGTCTGAACGAATGGCTCGAGGTTATGCTTTGGCTTGATGATTAAGGGCCCTGGGTAAAGTTGTGCTGTTGTTGAGACAGGAATGCAAGCTCTGAGTGTTCCCCACAATAATTTTGACAGCAGCTTACCAGGAACAGGTTTTCCTTGCATGTCTCAGCTTGTATCCCTGATTTATCTCTTGTCACTTCAATGTGTTCACTTCCTATCACAGCGACCAGCCTTATTCACTTTTCCTCAATAACATAGTCAAATCAGAAGTGGTCAATATGGGTGGCACAGTGGTTAGCACCGCTGCCTCACAGCCCCAGAGACCCGGGTTTGATTCCCAGCTTGGGTCGCTGTTTATACATTCTCTCCGTGTCTGCATAGGTTTCCTCCGGGTGCTCCGGTTTCCTCCCACAGTCCAACGATGTGCAGGTTGGGTGGATTGGCCATACTGAATTACCCCTTAGTGTCCAAAGATGTGCAGGTTAGGTGGATTGGCCATACTGAATTGCCCCTTAGTGTCCAAAGATGTGCAGGTTAGGTGGATTGGCCATACTGAATTGCCCCTTAGTGTCCAAAGATGTGTAGGTTAGGTGGATTGGCCATACTAAATTGTCCCTTTCTGTCCAAAGATGTGTAGGTTAAGTGGATTGGCCATGCTAAATTGCCCCTTTGTGTCCAAAGATGTGTAGGTTAGGTGGATTGGCCATGCTAAATTGCCCCTTAATGTCCAAAGATGTGCAGGTTAGGTGGATTGGCCATGCTAAATTGTCCCTTAGTGTCCAAAGATGTGTAGGTTAGGTGGATTGGCCACGCTAAATTGCCCCTTAGTGTCCAAAGATGTGTAGGTTAGATGGATTGGCCATGCTAAATTGCTCCTTAGTGTCCAAAGATGTGCAGGTTAGATGGATTGGCCATGCTAAATTGCCCCTTAGTATCCAAAGATGTGCAGGTTAGATGGATTGGCCATGCTAAATTGCCCCTTGGTGCTCCAGAATGTGTGTCAGTTAGAGCGATTAGCAGGGTAAATATGTAGGGGTTACAGGGATAGGGGCTGGGTGGGATTGTGGTCGGTGCAGACTCGATGGGCCAAATGGCCTCATTCTGCACTGTAGGAATTCTATGATCCTAATAAGAAAGAGTTGACAAGAGCAACAGTTTCAGTCAAAACTTCTTTGGAGAACAATTCACACTGAAGCATCATCTGTCTCATCAGCGAATCTTTGTGGTGACCTTAATGCTGCCATCTCCTCCTGAAGCTTCCAACTGATTGACACGAGAGAAAATAGACTTTTGGGTGTGAACATTGCAAAGAATGACATAATGAAGAAGTGCCAAAAAAGTATGTTATCTTGCTCCAAAACATTACTCTGCCAGGGTTCTGTCACAGAGTTAACATCTATCATGTGTCTGTTAGTCTTCTCACCCATAGATTCCTCTTTGTCTTATTCATTCATGGGATGTGGGCATCGCTGGCGAGGCCAGCACTTATTGCCCATCCAGTGGGCTGCCTTACTGAACCGCTGCTGTCCATGTGCTGTTAGGGTGGGGGTTCCAGGAGTTTATCCCAGAGACACAGAAAGAACAGCCAATATATTTCCAATTCAGGATGGTGAGTGGCTTGGAAGGGAACTTGCCGGTGGTGCTGTTCACATGTATCTGCGACCCTTGTCCTTCCAGATGGTAGTGGTTGTGAGTTTGGAAGGTGCTGCCTAAGGAGTCTTGTTGAGTCCCTGCAGTGCATCTTGTAGATGGCACACACTGCTGCCACTGTTCATCAGCGGCGGAGGGAGTGAATGCTTGTGAATGTGGTGCCAATCAAGCGGGGCTGCTTTGTCCTGGATGGTGTTGAGCTCCTTGAGTGTTGAAGCTGCACTCATCCAGCCAGTGGAGAGTATTACATCACACTCCTGACTTGTGCCTTGTAGATGGTGGACAGGCTTTGAGGAGTCAGGAGGTGAGTTATTCTCCACAGGATTCCCAGCCTCTGACCTGCTCTTGTAGCCTCGGTATTTATATGGCTAGTCCAGTTCAGTTTCTGTGCAATGGTATCCCCAAGAATGTTCCCCTATTTACAGTTACCATGAAAATTGCCCATGTAAATTTGTCAGACTGTAATTGTGCCCTCCAACCCCATGAGGCTGCTATTGCATCTTCCAGCTCCTCAACCTGTACTATCAGGTAACTCCTATGATCCAACCAACTCTACTTCCCAAATGACCATGGGAATCACAGATTTCTCCCTGCAGGCCATTCTTACCCCACCCACCTCCCACTCCCTCTGTGTCAACCCCCCCTCTGCAATTTCTTTGAGCTTCAACGTTCTTACAAATGCTGTTCATCGTGAAGAAAAGTTCATAGAATCATAGAAGCCCTACAGTGCAGAAGGAGGCAATTCGGCCCATCAAGTCTGCACCAACCACAATCCTACCCAGGCCCTATCCCCATAACCCCATGCATTTACCCTAGCTAGTCCCCCTGACACTAAGGGGCAATTTAGCATTAACCAATCCACCTAACCCGTCTTTCGGACTGTGGGAGGAAACTGGAGCACCCAGAGGAAACTCATGCAGACACGGGGAGAATGTGCAACCTCCACACAGACAGTGACCCGAGGCCGGAATTGAACCCGGGTCCCTGGCGCTGTGAGGCAGCAGTGCTAACCACTGTGCCACCGTGCCGCCCCTAGCCGAAGTTGTTGACCTGCGACGTTAATTCTTGCTTCTCCTTGTGCACAGATAGAACCATAGAAAATTACAGCTCAGAAACAGGCCTTTTGGCCCTTCTTGTCTGTGCCGAACCATTTTATGCCTAGTCCCACTGACCTGCACTTGGACCATATCCCTCCACAACCCTCTCATCCATGAACCCGTCCAAGTTTTTCTTAAATGTTAAAAGTGACCCCGCATTTACCACTTTATCCGGCAGCTCATTCCACACTCCCACCACTCTCTGCGTGAAGAAGCCCCCCCTAATATTCCCTTTAAACTTTTCTCCTTTCACCCTTAACCCATGCCCTCTGGTTTTTTTCTCCCCTAGCCTCAGCGGAAAAAGCCTGCTTGCATTCACCCTATCTATACCCATCAAAATCTTATACACCTCTATCAAATCTCCCCTCAATCTTCTACGCTCCAGGGAATAAAGTCCCAACCTATTCAATCTCTCTCTGTAACTCAGCTTCTCAAGTCCCGACAACATCCTTGTGAACCTTCTCTGCACTCTTTCAATCTTATTTACATCCTTCCTGTAACTAGGTGACCAAAACTGTACACAATACTCCAAATTCGGCCTCACCAATGCCTTATATAACCTTACCATAACACTCCAACTTTTATACTCGATACTCCGATTTGATGCTGCTTCAGCCACTGGCAATGTTTTTAGGAAGCTAGCTGCTGATTTCCTACATTGGTCTTTAGGATGAATCGAGGTTGTTATTCCTGAGCTGTCAATTGTGATCTTATAATAGCAGCCTTTGGCAATACCCAAAATTTCCCAACCCACACTACAATGCTGTGGAATGCCACAGATAAGTCAGACCTGTTTCTAATGCCTGTTTCTTTCGTAGTTTCCCTTCGTAGCAAGTCACTGCATGCCAAAAGCATGTCGTTGTATAAAAGACAATGCAAACACAACATGAATAGCATTCATGAGACCACACCCTAGAGGATTATGTACAGTTTTGGTCTCCTTGTTGAAGGAGGAATATTAGAGGCAGTTAAGAGAAGGATCACTTGGGTTGATTCTGGGCTGAAGGAGTTGCCTCATCAGGAAAGATTGAAAGGGTTGGGCTGATACTATTCTTTTATTCATTCGTGGGACATGGGCGTTGCTGGCTGACCAGCATTTATTGCCCATCCCTAGTTGCCCGATGACCGTTGAGAGTCAACCACATTGCCGTGGCTCTGGAATCACATGTTGGCCAGACCAGGTAAGGACGGCAGATTTCCTTCCCTAAAGGGCAGCATGATGGCACAGTGATTAGCACTAGTGCATCACAGCGCCAGGGAACTGGGTTCGATTCCCGGCTTTAGGTCACTGTCTGTGTGGAGTTTGCACGTTCTCCTCGTGTCTACGTGGGTTTCCTCCCACAGTCCGAAAGACGTGCTTGTTGGGTGCATTAGTCGTGCCAAATTCTTCCTCAGTGTATCCGAACAGGCGCCGGAGTGTTGTGGCTAGGGGATTTTCGCAGTAACTTTGTTGCAGTGTTAATGTAAGCCTTGTGACAATAAATAAGCCTTAACTTATTTAATTTGCAGGACATTAGTGAAGCAGATGGGTTTTTCCGACAATGGTGTCAGTAGATTCTTCATTCCAGATTTTTAAAAATGAATTCAAATTCCACCATCTACCGTGGCGGGATTCAAACCCGCATCCCTGGAACATTAGCTGAGTTTCTAGATTAATAGTCTAGTGATAATATCAGAAGGCCATCGCCTCTCCTGTACTTTTTAGCGTTTAGCAGAGTGAGATGTTGCTAAAACATGTAAAATTTGAACGGGACTTGACTCGGTGGATGCTGAGAGGATGTTCCCCATGTGGGGAATCTAGAACTAGGGGGGCACAGTTTACAATTAAGGGGTCTGCCATTTAAGAAAGAAATGAGGGAGAATTTCTTCTCACAGAGTGTCCTGAATCTTTGGAATTTTCTACCCAAGAAGGCAGCCATTTTTGTTTTATTCGTTCATGGGATGTGGGTGTCACTGGCTGGGCCAGCATTTATTACCCATCCCTGAGGGCATTTAAGAGTCAACCACATTGATGTGGGTCTGGTGTCACATGTAGGCCAGACTAGGTAAGGACAACATTTTTTAAAGATTCATTTGTGGGACATGGGCGTCGCTGGCTGGGCCAGCATTTATTGCCCATCCCTAGTTGCCTGAGGGCAGTTGAGAGTCAACCACATTGCTGTGGCTCTGGAGTCACATGTAGGCCAGACCAGGTAAGGACAGCAGATTTCCTTCCCTGAAGGGCATTAGTGAACCAGATGGATTTTTCTGACAATCGATACATGATTATCAGTCGATTCTTCATTCCAGATTTGTATTGGATTTAAATTCCATCTGTCGTGGTGGGATTCGAACCTGGGACCCCACTGCATTCCCTTGGGTCTCCAGATCACTGATCTAATGACAATATCACTGCGACACTCTCATTGCGTATACTCAAGGCTGAGATAGAGACCTGATGTGGAGATGCCGGCGTTGGACTGGGGTGGGCACAGTAAGAAGTCTCACAACAGCAGGTTAAAGTCCAACAGGTTTATTTGGAATCACGAGCTTTTGGAGCACTGCTCCTTCATTAGGCGAGTCTTGGAGCAGCGCTCCAAAAGCTCGTGATTCCAAATAAACCTGTTGGTCTTTAACCTGGTGTTGTGAGACTTCTTACTGTGAGATAGAGACAGATTATTGAATTATGTGGGTGTCAAGGAACAGGCAGGGAAAATAGAGTTGAGGCCAAAGTCAGTTGAGTTCAGATCTTATTGAAAGCCGAGCAGGTTCATAAGACCATAGGACCATAAGACAAAGGAACAGAGTTAGGCCACTCGGCCCATCGAGTCTGCTCCGCCATTCAATCATGGCTGATATTTTTCTCATCCCCATTTTCCTGCCTTTTCCCCATAACCCCTGATCCCCTTATTAATCAAGAACCTATCTATCTCTGTCTTAAAGACACTCAATGACCCGGCCTCCACAGCCTTCAGCGGGAAAGGGTTTCACAGATTCACCACTCTCTGGCTGAAGAAATTCCTCCTCATCTCAGTTTTAAAGGATTGTCCCTTTAATCTGAGGTTGTGCCCTCTGGTTCCAGTTTTTCCAACTAGTGGAAACATCCTCTCCACGACCACTCTATCCAGGCCTCACAATATCCTGTAAGTTCCAATAAGATCCCCCTTCATTTTTCTAAACTCCAACGAGTACAGACCCAGAGTCCTCAACCGTTCCTCATACGACAAGCTCTTCATTCCAGGGATCATCCTTGTGAACCTCCTCTGGACCCTTTCCAAGGCCAGCACATCCTTCCTTAGATATGGGGTCTAAAACTACTCACAATACTCCAAATGGGGTCTGACCAGAGCCTTATACAGCCTCAGAAGTGCATCCCTGCTCTTGTATTCATGGCACTGTCCACCTGCTCCTAGAACCATAGAACCATAGAAAATTACAGCTCAGAAACAGGCCTTTTGGCCCTTCTTGTCTGTGCCGAACCGTTTTATGTCTAGTCCCACTGACCTGCACTTGGACCATATCCCTCCACACCCCTCTCATCCATGAACCCGTCCAAGTTTTTCTTAAATGTTAAAAGTGACCCCACATTTACCACTTTATCCGGCAGCTCATTCCACACTCCCACCACTCTCTGCGTGAAGAAGCCCCCCCTAATATTCCCTTTAAACTTTTCTCCTTTCACCCTTAACCCATGCCCTCTGGTTTTTTTCTCCCCTAGCCTCAGCGGAAAAAGCCTGCTTGCATTCACTCTATCTATACCCATCTAAATCTTATACACCTCTATCAAATCTCCCCTCAATCTTCTACGCTCCAGGGAATAAAGTCCCAACTTATTCAATCTCTCTCTGTAACTCAGCTTCTCAAGTCCTGGCAACATCCTTGTGAACCTTCTCTGCACTCTTTCAATCTTATTTACATCCTTCCTGTAACTAGGTGACCAAAACTGTACACAATACTCCAAATTCGGCCTCACCAATGCCTTATATAACCTTACCATAACACTCCAACTTTTATACTCGATACTCCGATTTATAAAGGCCAATGTACCAAAGGCACTCTTTACGACCCTATCCACCTGTGACGTCACTTTTAGGGAATTCTGTACCTGTATTCCCAGATCCCTCTGTTCAACTGCACTCTTCAGAGTCCTACCATTTACCCTGTACGTTCTACTTTGGTTTGTCCTTCCAAAGTGCAACATCTCACACTTGTCTGCGTTAAATTCCATTTGCCATTTTTCAGCCCATTTTTCTAGTTGGTCCAAATCCCTCTGCAAGCTTTGAAAACCTTCCTCACTGTCCACTACACCTCCAATCTTTGTATCATCAGCAAACTTGCTGATCCAATTGACCACATTATCATCCAGATCATTGATATAGATGACAAACAACAATGGACCCAACACCGATCCCTGCGGCACACCACTAGTCACAGGCCTCCACTCAGAGAAGCAATCCTCCACAACCACTCTCTGGCTTCTTCCATTGAGCCAGTGTCTTATCCAATTTACTACCTCCCCATGTATACCTAGCGACTGAACCTTCCTAACTAACCTCCCATGAGGGACCTTGTCAAAGGCCTTGCTGAAATCCAGGAAGACAACATCCACCGCCTTCCCTTCATCCACTTTCCTGGTAACCTCCTCGAAAAACTCTAGTAGATTGGTCAAACATGACCTACCACGCACAAAGCCATGTTGACTCTCCCTATTAAGTCCCTGTCTATCCAAATATTTGTAGATCCTATCCCGTATCACACCTTCCAATAACTTGCCCACCACCGACGTCAAACTTACTGGCCGATAATTTCCCGGATTTCTTTTGGAACCTTTTTTAAACAACGGAACAACATGAGCCACCCTCCAATCATCCGGCACCTCCCCCGTGAATACTGACATTTTAAATATGTCTGCCAGGGCCCCTGCAAGTTCAACACTAGCTTCCCTCAAGGTCCGTGGGAATACCCTGTCCAGTCCTGGGGATTTATCCACTCTGATTTGCCTCAAGACAGCGAGCACCTCCTCCCCTTTAATCTGTAAAGGTTCCATGGCCTCCCTACCAGTTTGCCCTATTTCCGTAGACTCCATGCCCGTTTCCTCAGTAAATACAGATGCAAAAAAACCATTTAGTATCTCCCCCATCTCTTTTGGTTCCATACACAGTCTACCACTCTGGTCTTCAAGAGGACCAATTTTATCCCTCACTATCCTTTTGTTCCTAACATACCTATAGAAGCTCTTTGGATTTTCCTTCACTCTGTCTGCCAAAGCAACCTCATGTCTTCTTTTAGCCCTCCTGATTTCCCTCTTAAGTAGCTTCTTGCACTTTTTATACTCCTTGAGCATCTGATGTGTTCCTTGCTGCCTGTACATTTCATACAACTCTCTCTTCCTCTTAATCAGTGTTACAATCTCCCTCGAGAACCAAGGTTCCTTATTCCTATTTACTTTGCCTATTTCTTATATCCTTAAAAAAAACAAACCCAGACTCTAATCTACTTTCTTAAAAACTGAAGTGTCTATTTCAATTCACCTTCTGTTGTAACGAAAGGTGGGATTCAGAAATCTTATTTTTAGTGCTGTTTCGGGATAAATATCGGCCAACTTGCCTGCGAAGCCTACCCGGTGTGGAAGTTAAAATGTTCAGATTGAACTTTCATAGTTGGGGGTTAAATTGTGCAGAAGTTAAGGTGTTCAAATTAAAGTTTCATGCTTTCTCTGTACAGCAGTGGAAAATGTTTATCAGCTTACTGACCTTCAAAAGGAGTCAGTGTCTGTTATTTCAGCATGGTAAGAAGTCTCACCACACCAGGTTAAAGTTCAACAGGTTTATTTGGTTGCACAAGCTTTCGGAGCGCTGCCCCTTCATCAGGTGAGTGAGGAGCTGTGTTCACAAACAGGGCACATATAGACACAAACTCAATTTACAAGATAATGGTTGGAACATGAGTCTTTACAGGTAATCAAGTCTTAAAGATACAGACAATGTGAGTGGAGGGAGGGTTAAGCACAGGTTACCTGGGCTTGCAAAATCTCACTAACTGTCCTGTCTGGAGACAATACACATCTCTTTAACCTGTGCTTAACCTTCTCTCCACTCACATTGTCTGTACCTTTAAGACTTGATTACCTGTAAAAAGACTCACATTCCAACCATTATTCTGTAAATTGAGTTTGTGTCTTTATATGCCCTGTTTGTGAACAGAACTCCCACTCACCTGATGAAGGAGCAGCGCTCTGAAAGCTTGTGACTTGTGCTACCAAATAAAGCTGGACTTTAACCTGGTGTTGTGAGACTTCTTACTGTGCTAACCCCAATCCAACGCCGGCATCTCCACATCATTTCAGCATGAACAGGCTAATCTTCATCTGCGTAGGCCCCATAACATTTTGCTTTTCGGCCTTCACCAGAGGGTGAGCAAGACCAGATTTTTCCAAAACAAATACCAAAGGTGAGATATGGGGATATGCTATGCAAATGAAGGATTAGCAGGAGTCAGTTTTTCATCGAATGAGAAAGGGCGAAAAGCCAGGATTTAATTGGCGAATATGTATGCAAATGAAGGATTAGAAGAGTTGCTTGTTTCTGATTTGCTGCAATTGACTATAATTGCCAAGTTGTTTGTTTGTAACTTCAGAAACACCTGCAGGACGACACAGGTCATTAAAGGCCTCATATTGGATTATGCATGGTGTCTCACGCTGTTTGTACTCAAGTTAACTCAGAGTATGTAAGGTTGCTGGTACCCAAGATCTCAGACACCTGCACTTCTTCAAAAGGTGCCACGTCTACCGGAGAGAAGAGAAAATGTAACATCTCGTCCAAAAGGCCATTGACAGAGCATCAGTCCCTCAGTATTGAGCTGCGGTGTAGTGTAGGCCGGAATTGTGTGTTCATGTCTCTGACAGTGGAACTCAAACCCACAGCCTCCTGACTCAGAAGTGTGAACACCACCCACTGAGCCACGACTGACACCTTGAAGATTATCAGATGACCTAACCTTTGACCTTGTACCGGTTCGAAGGATGAACTCAATGTTTTAGAATTTAATGCAAGATTATGTAAAAAAAGATGTCTAAAACTATTGGCTACTAAGGGTGGGGATATTGGCTGCAGTTTTGTAGAAATGGTCGGAAAAAAAGCAGTAGTCTGAGATTGTATTTATAAATTAAGAGTCCCAAGTGAAGGGCTGAGGTCCATAGTGCAGTACATTACCAGGGTGAGTTGGGACAAGATACATTAGGCAGCAAGCCTGAGCTCGCAATGTGTCAGCCCATGGAAAGCATTCTTGCCAGATGTATCACAGCTTGGTGTGGCTCTGCCAACGCCTCTACTTACTCAGGAGGCTAAGAAAATTCAGCATTTCTGCTACGACCCTCACCATTTTTTACAGATGCACCATAGAAAGCATCCTTTCCATGTGTATCACAGCTTGGCATGACTCCTGCTCTGACCAAGACCGCGAAAAACTACAAAGGGTTGTGAACGTAGCCCAGTCCATCACGCAAACCAGCCTCCCATCCATTGACTCTGTCTACCCTTCCCATCGCCTCGGGAAAGCAGCCAGCATAATTAAGGACCCCATGCACCCCGGACATACTCTCTTCCGCCTTCTTCCATCGGGAAAAGATGCAAAAATCTGAGATCACAGACCAAACGACTCAAGAACAACTTCTTCCCTGCTGCCATCGGACTTTTGAATGGACCTACCTCGCATTTAGTTGATCTTCCTCTACACCCTAGCTATGAATGTAACACTACATTTTGCCCCCTCCCCTTTCCTTTTCCCCCTATATACTCAATGAACAGTATGCTTTATCTGCATAGTGCGCAAGAAACAATACTTTTCACTGTATCCCGATACATCTGACAATAATAAATCAAGTCAACTCAAATCCCAAAAGAGAGGCTGACCAGATATCCCAGTTTTAAAGTGGTTTAATTACATGGACTGCAGAAAACAAAATCCAGGTCATTCTATCCCAACTGTACATAGATGTGTAGGTTAGGGGGGTTGGACATACTAAATTGTCCCTTAGTGTCCAAAGATATGTGGGACTCGTGGGGTAAATGTTGGGTTGACAGGGATAGAGCGGGGGAGAATTTCCGAATTTCCCAGCTGTTCTCTGCAGAGGTCGGCTAAACAAAGGACGGTGCTGGGGCAGGGCTGGAAAGTGCAACGAGCTGTTCAAAAGTCTATTGACTTTGGCGGGACTGGAAAATTCCACTGGCTTGAGACGCTGTAAAATTCCACCCAAAGTCATTGAAAAACTATATCGAAAATATAAAGCCTTCTTAATAGGTGTCACAGGGATGTGGCAGATACGATGATCCAAATAACCTTTTAAGCAAGCTTTGCTAAAGCGTGTCTAAGAAAAATATTTAGTGACTATATTGCCAAGTTCACTGTGGCGTTAAAATGGCTTCTGGGAGTAAAACAGTACATGATGTGGAGATGCCGGCGTTGGACTGGGGTAAGCACAGTAAGAAGTCTCATAACACCAGGTTAAAGTCCAACAGGTTTATTTGGTAGCACAAGCCACAAGCTTTCAGAGTGCTGTTTCTTCATCAGGTGAGTGAGAGTTCAGTTCACAAACAGGACATATAAAGACACAAACTGAATTTACAAAATAATGGTTGGAATGTGAGTCTTTACAGGTAATCAAGTCTTTACACGTACAGACAAGGTGAGTGGAGAGAGGGTTAAGCACAGGTTAAAGAGATGTGTATTGTCTCCAGACAGGACAGTTAGTGAGATTTTGCAAGCCCAGGCAAGTCGTGGGGGTTACAGATAGTGTGACACGAACCCAAGATCCCGGTTGAGGCCGTCCTCATGTGTGCGGAACTTGGCTATCAGTCTCTGCTCAGCGACTCTGCGTTGTCGTGTGAAGGTCGTGAAGGTCGCCTTGGATAACGCTTACCTGAAGATCAGAGGCTGAATGCCCGTGACCGCTGAAGTGCTCCCCCACAGGAAGAGAACACTCCTGCCTGGTGATTGTCGAGCGGTGTTCATTCATCCATTGTCATAGCGTCTGCATGGTCTCCCCAATGTACCATGCCTCGGGACATCCTTTCCTGCCGTGTATCAGGTAGTCAACGTTGGCCAAATCACAGAGTATGTACCGTGTGCCTGGTGGATGGTGTTCTCATGTGAGACGATGGCATCCGTGTCGATGATCCGGCACGTCTTGCAGAGGTTGCTGTGGCAGCGTTGTGTGGTGTCATGGTCCCGGTTCTCCTGAAGGCTCGGTAGTTTGCTGCGGACAATGCTCTGTTTGAGGTTGAGCGGTTGTTTGAAGGCAAGTAGTGGAGGTGTAGGGATGGCCTTGGCGAGATGTTCATCTTCATCAATGACATGTTGAAGGCTCTGGAGAAGATGTCGTAGCTTCTCTGCTCCGGGGAAGTAATGAACGACGAAGGGTACTCTGTCCGCTGTGTCCCGTCTTTATCTTCTGAGGAGGTCTGTGCAGTTTTTCGCTGTGGTGCATCAGAACTGTTGATCGATGAGTTGAGCGCCGTATTCTGTTCTTATGAGGGCGTCTTTCAGCATCTGTAGGTATCTGTTGCGATCCTCCTCATCTGAGCAGATCCTGTGTATGCGGAGGGCTTGTCCGTAGGGGATGGCTTCTTTAACGTGTTTAGGGTGGAAGCTGGAGAAGTGGAGCATCATGAGGTTAACCGTGGGCTTGTGGTACAGTGAAGTGCTGAGGTGACCGTCCTTGATGGAGATGTTTGTGTCCAAGAATGCAACCGATTCTGGAGAGTAGTCCATGGTGAGTCTGATGGTGGGATGGAACTTGTTGATGTCATCATATAGTTGTTTCAGTGACTGTTCACCATGAGTCCAAAGGAAGGAAATGTCTTCAATGTATCTAATGTATAGCATCGGTTGAAGGTCCTGTGTGGTGAAGAAGTCTTGTTCAAACCTGTGCATGAAAAGATTGGCATACTGAGGTGCGAATTTGGTCCCCATGGAGCAGTTGAACCAGGAACACTCCTCATCACAATGGATGTCTCAGCACTCTACACCAGCATCCCCCACAACGCCGGCATTGCTGCAACTGCCTCAGTACTCAACGCCGACAATTGCCAATCTCCAGACGCAATTTTACAACTCATTCGCTTCATCCTGGACCATAATGTCTTCACCTTCAATGACCAGTTCTTCATCCAGACACATGGAACAAATTCACACCTCAATATGCCAGCATCTTCATGCACAGGTTCGAACAAGACTGCTTCACTGCATTTCAGTTGTTTTTTAAAAAAAATCATTTAAAACAGAATTAGAATTCTGTCTGCGAGAATGTAACATGTTTCAGGTTTTAATAAACTGCATGGGGCTTTAGAAAGGAAATTATAAACCAATGAGTTCAGAGTAAGTGAACTCACAAAGTTAATGCTGAATAAAAGCAAATTACTGCGGATGCTGGAATTTGAAACCAAAAGAGAAAATGCTGGAAAATCTCAGCAGGTCCGGCAGCATCTGTAAGGAGAGAAAAGAGCTGACGTTTCGAGTCCAGATGACCCTTTGTCAAAGTTTTGATCTCCAATGCCTCCAGCTTTGACAAAGGGTCACCTGGACTCGAAACGTCAGCTCTTTTCTCTCCTTACAGATGCTGCCAGACCTGCTGAGATTTTCCAGCATTTTCTCTTCTGGTCCCAAAGGTAATGTCCTGAAGCAGTTTAATTGCATGTTTTAACAAATTAACTCCAGAACATTTCACACCTTCTTCTACTTGGCGGCATGGTGGCACAGTGGTTAGCACTGCTGCCTCACAGAGCCAGGGATCTGAGTTCAGTTCCCGGCTCGTGCCACTGCCTGCGCAGAGTCTGCACATTCTCCCCGTGTCTGCTTGGGTTTCCTCCGGATGCTCCGGTTTCCTCCCACTGTCTGAAAGAAGTGCGGTTTAGGTGCATTGGCCATGCTAAATTCTCCCTCAGTGTACCCGAACAGGTGCCGGAGCGTGGTGACTCGGGGATTTTCGCATTCGGCCCATTGAACCTGCACCCAGGCCCTACCCCTGTAACCCGACGTATTTACCCTGTTAATCCCCCTGACACTGAGGAGCAATTTAGTATCAATCCACCTAACCTATACATCTTTGGACACTAAGGAGCAATTTAGCATGGTCCAATCTACCTAACCTGTACATATTTGAACACTAAGTGACAATTTAGCATGGCCAATCCATCTAACCTACACATCTTTAGACACTAAGTGACAATTTAGCATAGCCAATCCACCTAACCTGCACACTTTTGGACTGTGAGAGGGAACCCGAGCACCCGGAGGAAACCCACGCAGACGCGGGAAGATCATGCAGACTGTGCCCAGTCATCCAAGTCGGGAATTGAACCTGGTTCCCTGGTGCTGTGAGCAGCTGTGCTAACCACTGTGCCACCGTGCCGCCATTTCTTCTTCTGTCCATTACAGATCAGCTTCCACCTCCCGCAGGCGGGACCTCCTCTCGAGCGAGGGGTGGAAATCCCGCTTGCAGCCACGAAACGCTCATTCAAGCGTGAGATAGCTGCCGGGCACTCAGAGTTGGCAAGGATCTGTTTTCCACCAACCCCTCTCGGATGGCAGGAATTGGGACCCCAACATCGGAAAAATTCTGGCCATAGAGTTTCCTGATTCCATGCTTTTCATTACACTAACCTGCACACTTTGAATGTATTTATCCTTTCTAGGTTGGTGCTTATTGAAATTTGGCGTGATATTGTCAATTTACTTTACAGATGCAATGGAGCCAAGACGGGCATCCTCGTACTTGGGTTTGGACTAGGTCTTGGTCCCCATACTTCAAATACGGTTGCTACAGGGTGGCTGCATTGGAACTGGTCTTGCTAGCAGAATAATTATCCCTTAGGTACGGACATACCCTGTAATTCTATCCTGTGAGTGTGACTCATAGCACGTTGGATCATGCAAGATGCATTAGAAATTTCAAGTTCCTCATTCCTTACTCTCCCATAAGACTTGAGACCTGAATATTGAAGACTTTTGAAATGGCAATCAATGTCTTATATGTTAAAGTAAAGTTAATTTATTCATCACAAGTAGGCTTACGTTAATGCTGCAATGAAGTTATTGTGAAAATCCCCTTGTCGCCACACTCTGGTGCCTGTTCAGGTACACTGAGGGAGAATTTAACACGGCCAATGCACCTAACCAGCATGTCTTTCAGACTGTGGGAGGAAACTGGAGCACCCGGAGGAAACCCACGCTGATACTGGGAGAATGTGCAGACTCCACACAGACAGTGACCCAAGCCGGGAATTGAACCTGCGTCCCTGGCTCTGTGAGGCAGCAGTGCTAACCACTGTGCCACCATATGACATATATGACATAACATGAAGAAGTGACCATTGTTTTGTCAATGTGGCACCCAATGATATAACCTTCCAGTGTAAGATTTTGTACAATATATCGTTAACATCATGAAGGAACCTTGAAAGAAACCTTGCTTTGACCGACATGTCAGAAAGGTATCGTTAAGGGTGTTGTCTTACATGTTGCCTTACATGACTTTACATGCACTAAGCTGCGGACTTGGCTGACAAGTATTTACACTGAATTCTTTCATGGATAGTGTTACAAGAAGTGTTACAAAATAAATAAAAAGATTCAACCAAACAGTCAATCAGTTAAACTCAACATTAAACGGAATGTCTAAAATCCAATCATAGTTTGATTATTCCCTTCAACTCCTTCTTTCCAAATGTTGATATCCTCAGTATTGGTCATACCTGGTGCCAGTGGGAAGAAAGACTTGCATTCATAGAGACATAGAAATTAGAAGCAGGAGGAGGCCATTCAGCCCTTCGAGTCTGCTCCGCCATTCATTTTGATCATGGCTGATCATCGATAAACTGATCTTCCCTGCCCCCCCAAACCTCTTGATCTCCTTAGCCTCAAGGGCTACATCTAATTTCTTCTTGAAATCAGACAACAGGTGGAATTTTACTGGCATGTCTGCCCGAGGTTTGTACGATCCCACCCGAGGCCAATGAAGAATGCTGTTCTCCGAGCCTCGCCTGCCCCCGGAATCGGGGCGGGCGTGCCGGTAAAATTCCGGCCAACAATTTGGCCTCAACTACTTTCTGTGGGAGTGAATTCCACACATTCACCACCCTCTGGGTGAAGAAATTTCTCCTCACCTCAGTTCTAAAAGGATTATCCCTTATCCTCAAACTACGACCCCTAGTCTGGACTCCCCCACCATCGGGAACATTCTTTCTGAATCTACCCTGTCTAAACATGGCAGATGCTCTGTTAGAATTTTATAAGTTTCTATGAGATCCCCTCTCACTCTTCTAAACTCCAGTGAATATAATCCTAACCGACTTTGTCTCTGCTCATATGACAGACCAGCCATCCCTGTAAACCTTTGCTGAACTTCCTCTATAGCAAGGACATCCTTCCTCAGATAAGGACACCAAAATGGCACACAGTACTCCAGGTGTGGCCTCACCAATGCCCTGTACAATTGCAGCAAAACATCCCTATCCCTACACTCAAATCCTCTCGCTATGAATGCTAATATACCATTTGCCTTCTTTACTGCCTGCTGTACCTGCGCGCTTACTTTCAGTGACTGATGCATGAGGACTCCAATGTCTCGTTGAGTATCCACATCTCTCAATTTACACCCATTCAAGTAAGAATCTGTCTTCCTATTATTGCTACCAAAGTGGATAACCTCACATTTATCCACATTATACTGCATCTGCCGTGCAGATGCCCACACACTCAGCCTGTCCAAATCACACTGAAGCATCTCTGCATCCTCCTCACAGCTCAACCTCCCACCCAACTTTGTATCATCTGCAAATTTGGAGGTAATACATTCAGATCCCCCTTCCAAATCATTAATATATAAAGTGAACAGTTGGGGTCCTCGCATTTATGCCAACTCTTTGCTTCCTATCTGCTAACCAGCTTTCAATCCATTACCTACAATCCCATGTGCTTTAACTTTACATAATAGTCTGTTATGTGAGACTTTGTCAAAAGCCTTCTGAAAGTCTAAATAAACCACATCCACTGGTTCTCCTCGGTCAACTCTAGTAGTTACATCCTCAAAAAATTCCAATAGATTCGTCAAGCATGATTTCCCTTTTGTAAATCCATGCTGACTTTGTCTGATTATATCACTGCCTTCCAATTGCCGAGTTATGAAATCCTTGATAATTGACTCCAGCAACTTCCCCAGTGCCGCTTTTAGGCTCACTGGTCCACAGTTCCCTGTTTTCTCTCTACCTCCCTTTTTGAATAGAATTAATACATTAATTTTCTCTCTGTGTCTGCGTAGGTTTCCTTCCATAGTCCAAAAAACATGCTGGTTAGGTACGTTGGCCGTGCTAAATTCTCCCTCAGTGTACCCGAACAGGGCCGGAGTGTGGCGACTAGGGGATTTTCACAGTAACTTCATTACAGTGTTAATGTAAGCCTACTTGTGACACTAATAAATAAACTTTAAAAATAAGTTACTCCTCAAAATAATGGGTTCATAGCAGTACAGATAGATCCATTCGTTATATGATAACAACTATTATTGGCAATAAGGAATCAGACATTTTGACCTGGTATTATTCTTTTGCCTGATTTATGCAAAAAATGGCAAAACATGGTAAGATTATTGGAGTGTCCTTGGCCATAGACCTTGAGCTTTATCCAATTCTCTCCCTGTGACATATTATTTATATTTTAATTCGATTCGACTGTGTTTTAATATTGCCCAAGCCTCTTATCATGACCCCTGTGAATGACTTCAGCTTGACTGTTGGCACAGTGGTTTGTTACTCCACAGCGCCAGGGACCCGGGTTCGATTCCTGCCTCGGGTGACTGTCTGTGTGGAGTTTGCACTTTTTTCCCGTTTCTGCGTGGGTTTCCTCTGGGTCACAGAAACTAGAAGCAGGAGTAGGCCATTCAACCCTTCGAGCCTGCTCCACCATTCATTTTGATCGTAGCTGATCAGGGAATTTAATATCCTGATCCCCCTTCCCCCCCATATCCCTTGATCCCTTTAGCCCCAAGAGCTATATCTAATTTCTTCTTGAAATCAGATAGCATTGGGTCCTCCAGGTTCCTCCCATAGTCCAAAGTCATTGGAACATAGGAATTCGGAGCAGAAATAGGCTATTCAGCCCTTCGAGCCTGCTCCGCCATCTAATCAGATCATGGCTGATCTCTTCCTGGTCTCAAATCCACCTCCCCACCTGGACCCCATATCCTCTTATCCTGTTTTTATTAGAAATATATCTATCGCCTTTTTGAAACCATTCAACAATTCAGACTCCACCGCGCTGTGGGGCAGCGAGTTCCACAAATTCACCACCCTCTGCGAGAAGTAGTTCCTCTTCATCTCAGTTTTAAATCTACCGCCTCTCAACCCATACCTGTGACCTCTTGTTCACAGTACCTCACCCTCCCTCACCCACCCTCACCCACCCTTACCCACCTCTCACCCTCATTCACCCTCACCCATCCTCACCCCCTCACCCAACCTCATCGACTCACACACACACACTCACCAACCCTCACCCTCCCTCACCCTTCCTCATCCCCTCACTCACCCACCCTCACCCTCCCTCACCCTCCCTCACCCACTCATCCACCTTCACCCACTCCCTCACCCTTCCTTATCCCCTCACTCGCCCACCCTCACCCACCTGCACCCACTCACCACTCTTCCTCACCCACTCACACACATTGCCCCACCCATCCTCACCCACCCTCACCCACTCTCCTACACCCTCCCTCACCCCCCTCTCACCCTCACTCACCCTCACTCACCCTCACCCACTCACACATACCCCCTCACCCATCCCCATCTACTTACCCTTCTCCCTCACCCTCCCTCATCCTTCCTCGACCTCCCTCGTCCCCTCACTCACCCCGTCACCCACCCTCACCCACTCGCACACACTGCCTCACCCATCCTTACCCACCCTTACCCACTCTCCTACACCCTCCCTTACCCCCTCCCACCCTCATTCACCCTCACCCACTCACCTACCCTCACCCACCCGCACCCACTCACACACACTGCCTCACTGATCCTCATCCCCTTCAACCTCACCCCTCCCCTTCACCCACTCCCTCACTCATCCCCTCACCCACACCCTCATTCTTAGCCACACCACCCCCACTCAGCCCCTCACCCACACTCTCACTCATCCACTTATGTTCCTCTCGGTCTCTATGGCACCAGCCCTAGCCTCGCCCCTGGACTCCCACGGAACCCAGCGTGGGATTGTCAGATTCAGCAGGTTAGACAGAGTGAAGAACCCCCCCAGGGTGCTTCACAGCAGCAGCAGAAAACATTGAACATTTCCTTTTTGACACCAAGCCACGGAGTGAGAAATCGGGAGAGATTGGACTGCAGTAACATCTGAAAAGGGGAGAGAGAGGCAGAGGAGGGGAATTAGCCCCAGATGAAAACAGGGTTCGCCAATTGGTTCAATGATTAAAACCGGGGTTGTACAAGAGCCTGGGACTGGAGGAGCGCAGAGATCTCAGAAGGTGGAGCGTTGGAGGAGATGACAGATCGGTGAGCAGATGAGGACACTGAGGGATTCAAAAACCAGGGCGAGTGTCTCAAAATGAGTTTAAGGTTTATTTATTATTGTCACAAGTCGGCTTACATTAGCACTGCAATGAAGTTACTGTGAAAATCCCCTAGTCGCCACACTCCGGCGCCTGTTCGGGCCCACTGAGGGAGAATTTAGCATGGCCAATGCGCCCTAACCTGCATGTCTTTCAGACTGTGGGAGGAAACCGGAACACCTGGAGGAAACCCACGAGGAATTGTTGGATGGAGAGCTAACAAAGGGGCGAGAAGGAATGAGATTTAGCATGAGTTAAGAGACATGGAGCAGAACGTCGGGAGGGTGATGCTCCCATCCCGACGAGGTCATTTTTTAGCGTCAGACTGGGAGAATAACATGTGCGCCAATTCGCATGATTCGCGCATGCATTCCCGACGCGCACGCATCTCCGAGCACCGGATATCCGGTGGAAACCAGCGAGAGCAACAGGTAAGCTAGCCTCCCATCCATTGACTCTGTCTACACTTCCTGCTGCCTCTGAAAAGCAGCCAGCATAATCAAGGACCCCACGCACCCCGGACATTCTCTCTTCCACCTTCTTCCGTCGGGAAAAAGATACAAAAGCCTGAGGTCACGTACCAACCGACTCAAGAACAGCTTCTTCCCTGCTGCCATCGGACTTTTGAATGGACCTACCTCACACTAAGTTGATCTTTCTCTACACTCTAGCTATGACTGTAACACTACATTCTGCACTCTCTTCATTCCTTCTTTATGAACGGTATGCTTTGTCTGTATAGCGCGCAAAAAACAATACTTTTCACTGTATGTTAATACAAGTGACAATAATAAAACAAATCAAATCAAGTAAGTTATTTTGATCTTACTTTAATCTATTTTAAACGTGATTATCGGGCCCGGGACTGAATACTCCAGGCCCGCTAGCCTCTCCCACCACAGTGAGTGGGTGAGGGTGAATGAGGTATTTCACTCCAGCGGGATTTAGAGTAGCTCCCCACTTGCAGGGAACTAGTGGGAGACCACGCCGGAGTGAAGGGGAGCAATCAGGGCCCCCCAGGGGTTCGGGGGCGTGGGGGGGGGGGGGGGGTTGGTGCCCCTGATCATGGGCACCCTGGCACTGCCTAAGCGGCAAAGTGCCCATGCCCAGGGGGCACCTTGGCACTGCCCACCGAGATTGGGCAGTGTCAAAGAGGCAGGGCCTATGGGAGGGCCTAGGGGTGACCGGTGGGGGTGGGGGGTCCAGCTGCCACTCTGCATTGGGATAGGTCAGGACTGGAGGGAGGCCAGCAATTGGGGTGGGCTGGGGGCCGGGGGGGGGCGGGGGGGGTGTGGTCTGCCGGGGAGGATCTGCCCCCCCCGAGGGGGGACTGGCTCCCCGTGGGGTGAGGGTCTGCCAGGGGGTGGGTCTGCTTCCCGGGGTGGGTAGGGGGGGGGGGTGGGAGAGGTCTGCCTCCCGTGGGGGTGGGGTGTCTGCTGGGGTGGGGAAGGTGGGGGGGGGGGGGATTATCACCGTGGGCGGGGGGGATCGGGGCCTTCTGGACGGGGAGGGGGTCAGGGCTGGCATGGGAATGCTCGCGGGGGCCACAATTGGGCCATGGGGTGGGGTATAGGGGCAGTACTGCAGGGGTCCCGGGCAGGCCAGCGATCGAGCTGACCAGTGAAGTGCAGTCTGACAGTGCGGGGCCACTGCGCATGTGCAGAGTTCCATACCTGCCAAACTCTGGTGTGAATAGCCCTGCCCCCCCCCGAGCTTTTAATGATATTCGTGATTGTGGCCTCTGCATTGCAGATTCGAGTCTGAACTCCCAGTGATAAAAGCAATCATGATGTACACTAGTTTTCTGGTGAATTCAGCACTTTTGGGAGAATTGCCCCCAGATGTACACATGTTTCTGCATTCCATCAGGATTATCCAATTCCCCTTTGTCTCCCTGAAATGTTGACTGACCTGTTATGTATTTCCAATGTTAAATACATTGTCAATCTTTGGTCTTCAGCTATGAATCACAAGACAAATATATTAGGTTTAAAATAACTTTTAATTACAGGATTATACTATAATAGCCTATCTGTTTAAAACTGCATGAAGCTTACTCTGATGGAGAAGACCAATTATTTATGTTCTGATTATATTTCTTGATTGAGATGTCACATATATTGATGTTCGGGGCAGATGCCTGAGGGAGGAATGTGCTCTGGTTAGAGATGAACAGGTTTTAACCGAGATTGATATTTTTCTACACAATACCTTGGGTTTGTTCTCAGGGATTCCAGGTGCACGGGTATGCTTCACACCCTGCTTCACAGGGCCAACTTGATGACTTTTCATTGTCTCACATTTTCAGGAGTGTCTTTTAAGGGTGCGGGCTGGTTCGCGTCAAAGACCCGCACCCTGCAGTCCTGACCTTCTAATCTGGGTACGGGCATGTCCCAGTTCTTTGCCATTATCGTGGAGTCCGGGCAAGTTTCCAAACAGTTGCGGCTCGCAACACTTCAGGGGTGTGAACCATAGTCCGCATAAGTGGATATTTTGAAAGGTAGGTTCAAAAGGTCTTCCTTATCCCCCTGTGTCAAAGTTCCCAACATATAAACAACTCTTTTGTCCTACATGCTCCAATGCCAAGTGGCACCTCCATTCCCATTCATCCACTATACATTGTCCAGAAGCAATGAAGCCCATTGTGACAATTGGATGTCTAAAAAGAAGCTTTAGAAAACAGTCATTCATTCAAAAGGATAGCTTTCACTACAGCCCAATAAAAGTGTTAGTCATCCGCCCTTGAAAGTATCAATAGCAGAAACTACAAGCACTTGAAACCTCTTTCACTTGAGTAAACAAAACATTGTGCCACTGGTTGCATAGATCAGAGAGCCAGTGCTGTCAGTCAAGTAATGTTTTCTGTGGGGCTCAGTTGTTTCAACAGACAAATGGATTTCTGGACTCTCAGCCAAGCCTCATTATGTATTATTGGCTAAGAGGTCAGGTATGAATTAAAGTACTAAAACATCTGCACCCCAGAGAAAGCATTGCTTGACTGACTGCTCTGGTGCTCTGATTTCAATTTCAATTTCATAATGTTTATTTGTATAAGAAAAGTTGTTTCAGTACTTGCAGTTTCTGCTATTGAAACTTTAACGGTTCTGGATGAGTGACACTTTTATTCGGATGTAGCAAAAGCAGTTTTTATGAATGAATGGGTGTTTTTCATAGTTTTTATTGGTACCCACTGCACATATAATTCTGCAATAAGTTTTCTCTTAAAACCTTTGACATTTCTCTCAAGAGAACCTTTACATCAGTGGTGAGCAGCCTGCATCCCAGGGGCTACGTGCAGCCCATGGGTCATTTTGTTGACTGTTGTCCACAAACAGGATTGTCACATTCTTTGAATTTCCATGCGTGTTTCTACCACTGTAACTGAAGTGATTCGCATGTAAAGCGAGAGCAAGTGAAGCGAGGTGGGTGCTGATTGCTCACAGCATTGACTGTGAGAGCCGTGCGCTCCCTCTGTGTCCAAAGCGTCAATATTTATTTTGCTTTTACCCATGTTAAGATCCCAGTTGATGTTACAATGGACAGAAAGGGGCATGGCCTCAAAATAAGGGGGAGCAGATTTAGGACTGAGTTGAGGAGGAACTTCTTCACACAAAGGGTTGTGAATCTGTGGAATTCCCTGCCCAGTGAAGCAGTTGAGGCTACCTCATTGAATGTTTTTAAGGCAAGGATAGATAAATTTTTGAACAGTAAAGGAATTAAGGGTTATGGTGAGCGGGTGGGTAAGTGGAGCTGAGTCCACGAAAAGATCAGCCGTGATCTTATTGAATGGCGGAGCAGGCTCGAGGGGCCAGATGGCCTACTCCTGCTCCTAGTTCTTATGTTCTTATGCAAAGATCCCAGAATGGAATCTTGGCTCAAAAGATTACTTTCTTTTACTAAAACTTGGAGGAACAGAGTCACAGGACAGCTAATTAGTTTCAATATAAGAAAAAAAATATTAAGTGTGAAAAATTGGATTATAATCCTTCACTCCCTCTTTATTTTAAAAATTACACACAGGTTTTAGGATTAACACAGATTACAAAGTACATCTTAAACTACAATGGTCTCATTAACCCAGAAAATCCCTTTTAAGCACACAAGATGACTGTGGTCAGACACACTCCTCTCTGAACCCAAGTGAATATCTGTGGATTTCTCCACAAAATCCCCTCATATGATTCTTATACCTTGAGCCAATTTGTCTCATCGAATTTCGGCTACCACACGAGCGATTTCAAAAGTCACACTTCCAAATCGTCTTTTAAATTATGTTTCCCTCCGTTGCTTCCATCAAGGTTTCGCTTTCAGATTTTTCACCTCTCCCTTCAGTTTTCTTCTGTCTTAAAGGCTTTTCACAAACTCTGAGGTCCAACCACTAATTTCCACATTTATTTTAAATAATGTCCCCAAACTACAGCAATTTCTTACAAACCTTAGCACTACAGCAGATATCTTTCTGGCCTCTCATGATCCAATGCCTTTTCAATCCTCTGTTCTTTACTAAATCGTAGTTGGTTCTAGTTCCCTGTTTTCTTTGCTCTGTTAACTCCAGATTACTAGGAAACCTCTCTCCATTTCTCTAGTCTCCTGAACTAACTGGAGTTTAGTTTCCTGCATCTGTTTACTTAACCATTACTCCATAAGTAGGGCTTTTCTTCTAGCAAGGCTGAGAGAGATGGTCCCTCATTAGCCTTTTAAAAGCAACTGCTTCTAGCAGAGCTGTGAGAGCTGCCTTCTCTCTCATTAACTACCTCCAACTGCAATCAAATTTGCTATACTGAATCTTAAAAGCTTCTTCACCTTACAAGGTCCAGTTGCCAAGTGACCACAGCTGGTTTATTTACTCACTAAGCACAATACAATCACAGTTGGAACTGAAACCAACCACCACCCATGCAAACACCTTTGTCCAGCATGAATTTAACTATAGGTTTTGCACTTTAGGCACAGGAACATTATGTTAAACTCACTTAAAAGATACCTTATTTAGAAAGTTTACCAATACAAATATAAATCCCTTAAAACTACCTTCATTATCCTAAAAACCACTTGAATTTGCTGATAGTTCTATTAATATAGAAACGTAGAAACTAGAAGCAGGAGTAGGCCATTCGGCCCTTTGAGTCTGTTCCCCGCCATTCATTATGGGAACTGTTCTGTTGGGAGGGGCTCCACTAAAACTGGGCTGGGGTCAGTGTCCTGGCACATTGAATAACGGGTTCTAGATACTAAAATGTACCAAGGGCCCCTTCTTCCCCCAGATGAGGGGAAATTTAGAAATCTAAAGAGGAATGTCGTGGCCATTGAATGATTTGCATAAAGAGTGTGACAGACTGTTTAACAATAATAGTCATCAGTAAATACAGTCAAAGCAGGAAACAATGGTAAATGAAAGACTCTTTGAAAGCATGAGGCATTTAGAAACTAGAAGCAGGAGGAAGCCATTCGGCCCTTCGAGCCTGCTCCATCATTCATCTTGATCATGGCTGATCATCGAATTCAATATCCTGATTCCCCCCTTCCCCCCCCCCATATGCCTTGATTCCTTTAGCCCCAAGAGCTATGTTGTGGGAAACTCTTTTAGGTGGCCTAATTAATTTAAAGACTTTTTATTAAACATTTCATTTCACAAAGGCAAAAAAAGTTTATTCAGTTCAAAGAAATTCTTAAGCTAGTTTTATTAAAACGTTGACATGTTAGAATCAAAAACGTTACAAATTAATGATATTCAGACAAACATACAATTAAGACCAGACAAATCTCATTTTGGCCAAAATGGGAGATCAATGGTTCCACCTACACAGCTAATGCGCTAGCAGCTTTCACAAAAGATCCCAAATTTCATACCAAAGACCAGAATTGGTTATAGTTTTCATTATCAGATTAATCAGCCCAGCACTTAATTAAAAGCAATTGCATTCATTCAGTGTTCTGTCAATCTAACAATGGCATGTTTTCAATTAATCATATTTTGACACCTTCAAATATTGATCTATCATTCGCCTTGTCCGTCTTACGGAAGGTCTCTTCAAACAATGGCTTCTTATGATTCAGCATTTCTCTAACCAGTTTAAACCAGCTCTAATACCAAAAGACACCTTTATCTTTTGTTATTATCACCCGGCCTTGGTAACTTACTTCGTTACATAATTTGTGCCTGACTTGTGCTGATATCTTTCATGAATACGGCTTTCATTTTACTGGCATTTTACAAATTCATTTCTGAGAGACATTATTAAGGTGTTACTTAAATATTTTGTATTATTCTCAAACCACACATTAAAAAATTAGCTGCTAATTATCCTCATGTTGGGTATTTAGAATTAATCAGAATTCTCAACTACAAGCTATATCTAATTTCTTCTTGAAATCACACAACGCTTAGGCCTCAACTACTTTCTGTGGGAGTGAATTCCACACATTCACCACCCTCTGGGTGAAGAAATTTCTCCTCACCTCAGTTTCAAAAGGTTTATCCCTTATCCTCAAACTATGACCCCTAGTTCTGGACTCCCCCGCCATCGGGAACATTCTTTCTGAATCTGCCCTGTCTAACCCTTTTAGGATTTTATCACTGAAACTCTACCGCCTCACCTGCCACGGAATCGGAGCGGGCGACGGGCTGCTAACGGAAATGTTCGTTGACCTCGGGCGGGAATTTCCGGTCTCGCTTGAGCGAGGCCGTTAGATCTCATCCCATAAGTTTCTGTGAGATACCCTCTCACTCTTCTAGACTCCAGTGAATGCAATCCTAACCGACTTAGTCTCTCCTCATATGACAGACTTGCCATACCATGAATCAGTCTGGTAAACCTTTGCTGTGCTCCCTCTATAGCAAGGACATCCTTCCTCAGATGAGGTATGTGAATATATCTCAATATATGAATGATGAAGCATTTTCTATAACTCGTTATGAAATATTCGGGAATCATTAAATGTATTTAATCTTATTCATGAGGTCACGGTTAGTGAACAAGCCCGATTTCAATCTTGCTGCCACTGAGATGAAGGAGGGTCGGTCATATGGCCCACTCACTAGCCTAGGTTGCCAGCCATTGCTTTAGAACATTAGCAAATATTGAATCCAAACTGTGGGGCGGGGGTTTACAGCATCGCTCGAGCTAGATCGAAAATTCCTGCCCGAGGTCAACGGACATTTCCATTGTCCGCCCCTCACCCACTTTGATTCGTGGCGGGCGGGTCGGTAGAATCCCAGTGCATGTTTTGGTAAAGGAGGGAGTTTGACCTTTACTCCTCTGGTAACATGTAGATAAGATCTTTGAAAGTCTAGACACATAAATGCTCGAACCTTCTTATTTACCATTTAGCTTTCCCTCCACATTGAACCGCAAAGAATAGAAACTTCATAGCTCTGGGTTGGATTCCAATCTTGTCTGGAGACAATACACATCTTTTTAGCCTGTCTTGATGCTCTCTCCACTCACCTTGTTTTGTTTCTTAAAGACTTGATTAGTTGTAAGTATTCGCATTCCAACCATTATTCATGTAAATTGAGGTTGTGTCTTTATATGCTCTGTTTGTGAACAGAATTCCCACTCACCTGAAGAAGGGGCTTAGAGCTCCGAAAGCTTGTGTGGCTTTTGCTACCAAATGAACCTGTTGGACTTTAACCTGGTGTTGTTAAACTTCTTACCTGGATTCCAAACCAGGGAATGGCGAAAGGGCCTTGTACTAACCTAGGGAGTGCTCTCTGAACCCTTTCAAAACATTGTCCACGTAAATAACTGTCTACGAACGAAGCAAGGCCAATTATTTAATATTACGTCAGCAGATGTGCATCAGAATGTCAGACCGAGACCTTTGAAGGTGAGGATGTTCGATTCTTTGACTTTCAAGTGAAGACTGTATCTTTGCTCTTTTATCTTTGGCTGACATTTCAGCCTGTGATGTTGACTCATGCTTTGTGTTTGACACTATTTGCCCAGGTCACAAGAATAAACAGACACGCATGGAAAATTGGTAATGCAAATAGATTTGCGAGTTTGCAAAGTAAATCGGGTTCAGGCAGATCAAGAGCCAAGAGATAACCGCATTCAGCAAATGAAGCTCAGTTACTTTACATAGATGGTCCCCCACCATCGGCAACACCCTTCCTGCATCTCCCTGCATTCACGATGCGTTGCCTTGGTTGTGCATGCAGATGGGGTGGTTTGGGCAAGGGGCAAACCTCAAATGCGAGGGTAACAATGAAACTGACGGTAATGTGAGGAGCATCTTTTCAGGTTGATTGCGTATTTCTCGGGTGTCAAGTTGCTCCTTTTCAATGAAGTGGGTTTCACCTTTTGAATCCTCTCTGGTGTGCGGAAGGGTTTGCAGGTTGGTATAAAAACACAACAAAGAACAAAGAAAATTACAACACGGAAGAGACCTTTCGGTCCTCCAAGTCTGCAGCAACCATGCTGCCCGTCTGAACTAAAACCCCCTCCCCTTCCGGGGACCATATCCTTCTATTCCCAGCCGAGTCATGTATTTGGGGTGGCACGGTAGCACAGAGATTAGCACTGCTGCTTCACAGCGCCAGGGACCCGGGTTCGATTCCCGGCTTGGGTCACTGTCTGTGTGGAGTTTGCACGTTCTCCCCGGTGTCTGCGTGGGTTTCCTCCGGGTGCTCCGGTTTCCTCCCACATTCTGAAAGATGTGTTGGTTAGGGTGCATTGACCCGAGCAGGTGCCGGAGTGTGGCGACTCGGGGATTTTCACAGTAACTTCATTGCAGTGTTAATGTAAGCCTTACTTCTGATTAATAAATAAACTTTACTTATTTGTCCTGATGCCCCTTAAAAGTCTTGATCGTATCCGCTTCCACTACCTCCCCCGGCAGTGAGTTCCAGGCACCCACCTCCCTCTATGTAAAAAACTTGCCTCGTACATCTCCTTTAAACCTTGCCCCTCGCACCTTCAATCTATTCCCCCTAGTAATTGACTCTTCCACCCTGGGAAAAAGCTTCTGACTGTCCACTCTGTCCATGCCTCTCATAATCTTGTAGACTTCTTGTAGATGCTTCAGCATTGCCGTTCCCCTCTACATTCTCTTGCTTGCTGACAGTTCAATACTTCATAGAAATCATAGAAATCACAGAAACCCTACAGTGCAGAAGGAGGCCATTCGGCCCATCGAGTCTGCACCGACCACAATCCCACCCAGGCCCTACCCCCACATATTTTACCCGCTAATCCCTCTAACCTACACATCCCAGGACTCTAAGGGACAACTTTTTTAACCTGGCCAATCAACCTAACCCGCACATCTTTGGACTGTGGGAGGAAACCGGAGCACCCGGAGGAAACCCACGCAGACACGAGGAGAATGTGCAAACTCCACACAGACAGTGACCCGAGCCGGGAGTCGAACCCGGGACCCTGGAGCTGTGAAGCAGCAGTGCTAACCACTGTGCTACCGTGCCGCCCTAAATTCCACTCAGTTCAAGACTTCTTTTATGTCTCCGATTACTTATCTTCCAAGACCTTAATCTTCAATTGTTTCTGATGTCTGACTCCTTTATTTGTGTTTATTAATGAAGAACAAGAAATACAGTGACCGGAATTTTACCCACCTGACCTCCACAGGAATCGGAGCGGGCGAGGGGCGGGACACAGAAAGGTCCGTTGACCTCGGATGGGATTTTATAGTTTCGGGATAAACGAGGCCGTAGAATCCCGACTATTTCCGTGGTGTCAAGACTTAGAATCATAGAATCCCTACAGTGCAGAAGGAGGAGTGGTATTACCGCTGGACTATTAATCCAGAAACTCAGCTAATGTTCTGGGGGCCCGGGTTCGAATCCCGCCACGGCAGATGGTGGAATTGGAATTCAATAAAAAAAGGAATCTAGAATTAAGAATCTACTGGTGACCGTGAAATCATTGTGGATTGTCGGGAAAACCCACCTGGTTCATTAATGCCCTTTAGGGAAGGAAATCTGCCATCCTTACCTGATCTGGCCTACATGTGACTCCAGAGCCACAGCAATGTGGTTGACTCTCATCTGCCCTCTGAAATGGCCTGGCAAGCCACTCAGTTCAAGGGCAACTAGGGATGGGCAATAAATGCTGGCCCAGCCAGCGACACCCATGTCCCACAAACGAATAAAAAAAAATGCATTTCTTCATAATCTGAAGCATTAAGTAATTTGATTATCTAAATATATTCGTTGTGCAAAAGATGTCACACTTGCATTAACAACCACAATATTGATGAACAAAGAACAAAGAACAATACAGCACAGGAACAGGCCCTTCGGCCCTCCAAGCCTGTGCCGCTCCCTGGTCCAAACTAGACCATTCTTTTGTATCCCTCCATTCCCATTCCGTTCATATGGCTATCTAGATAAGTCTTAAACGTTCCCAGTGTGTCCGCCTCCACCACCTTGCCTGGCAGCGCATTCCAGGCCCCCACCACCCTCTGTGTAAAATATGTCCTTCTGATATCTGTGTTAAACCTCCCCCCACTTCACCTTGAACCTATGACCCCTCGTGAACGTGAGTCGCCACCGACCTGGGAAAAAGCTTCCCACCGTTCACCTTACCTATGCCTTTCATAATTTTATACACCTCTATTAAGTCTCCCCTCATCCTCCGTCTTTCCAGGGAGAACAACCCCAGTTTACCCAATCTCTCCTCATAACTAAGCCCCTCCATACCAGGCAACATCCTGGTAAACCTCCTCTGTACTCTCTCCAAAGCCTCCACGTCCTTCTGGTAGTGTGGCGACCAGAACTGGGCGCAGTATTCCAAATGCGGCCGAACCAACGTTCTATACATCTGCAACATCAGACCCCAACTTTTATACTCTATGCCCGTCCTATAAAGGCAAGCATGCCATATGCCTTCTTCACCACCTTCTCCACCTGTGACGTCACCTTCAAGGATCTGTGGACTTGCACACCCAGGTCCCTCTGCGTCTCTACACCCTTTATGGTTCTGCCATTTATTGTATAGCTCCTCCCTACATTATTTCTACCAAAATGCATCACTTCGCATTTATCAGGATTGAACTCCATCTGCCATTTCTTTGCCCAAATTTCCAGTCTATCTATATCCTTCTGTAGCTTCTGACAATGCTCCTCACTATCTGCAAGTCCTGCCAATTTTGTGTCGTCCGCAAACTTACTGATCATCCCAGTTGCACCTTCTTCCAGATCGTTTATATAAATCACAAACAGCAGAGGTCCCAATACAGAGCCCTGCGGAACACCACTAGTCACAGGCCTCCAGCCGGAAAAAGACCCTTCCACTACCACCCTCTGTCTTCTGTGACCAAGCCAGTTCTCCACCCATCTAGCCACCTCCTCCTTTATCCCATGAGATCCAACCTTTTTCACCAGCCTACCATGAGGGACTTTGTCAAATGCTTTACTAAAGTCCATATAGACGACATCCACGGCCCTTCCCTCGTCAACCATTCCAGTCACTTCTTCAAAAAACTCCACCAGGTTAGTGAGGCATGACCTCCCTCTCACAAAACCATGCTGACTATCGTTAATGAGTTTATTCCTTTCTAAATGCGCATACATCCTATCTCTAAGAATCTTCTCCAACAACTTCCCCACCACGGACGTCAAGCTCACCGGCCTATAATTACCCGGGTTATCCTTCCTACCCTTCTTAAATAACGGGACCACATTAGCTATCCTCCAATCCTCTGGTACCTCACCTGCGTCCAGTGACGAGACAAAGATTTGTGTCAGAGGCCCAGCGATTTCATCTCTCATCTCCCTGAGCAGCCTTGGATAGATTCCATCAGGCCCTGGGGATTTGTCAGTCTTTATATTCTCTAACAAACCTAACACTTCCTCCCTTGTAATGGAGATTTTCTCCAACGGTTCAACACTCCCCTCCGAGACACTCCCAGTCAACACATCCCTCTCCTTTGTGAATACCGACGCAAAGTATTCATTTAGGATCTCCCCTACTTCTTTGGGCTCCAAGCATAATTCCCCACTTTTGTCCCTGAGAGGTCCGATTTTTTCCCTGACAACCCTTTTGTTCCTAACGTATGAATAAAATGCCTTGGGATTCTCCTTAATCCTGTCTGCCAAGGACATTTCGTGACCCCTTTTTGCCCTTCTAATTCCCCGTTTGAGTTCTTTCCTACTTTCTTTGTACTCCTCCAGAGCTCCCTCCGTTTTTAGCTGCCTGGACCTAACACACGCCTCTCTTTTCTTTTTGACCAATACCTCAATTTCCCTGGTTATCCACAGTTCTCTAATCCTACCCTTCCTATCCTTTTTTTTACAGGCACATGCCTGTCCTGTAGCCCTAACAACTGTTCCTTAAGACTCCCACATGCCAGATGTGGATTTACCCTCAAACAGCTTCTCCCAATCAAGAGCTGCCAATTTCTGCCTAATCCTACTAAAGTTAGCCTTCCCCCAATCCAACACCTTACCCTTGGGACACCACTCATCCTTTTCCATCACTATCTTAAAGCTAACAGAATTGTAGTCACTATTTGCTACATGTTCCCCTACCGAAACTTTGAAGACCTGACCGGGCTCATTCCCCAGTACTAGGTCCAGTATAGCCCCCTCTCTAGTCGGGCTATCTACATATTGTTCCAAAGAACCCTCCTGTACGCATTTTACAAATTCCTCCCCATTCAGAGTCCCAGCTGTCAGCGATTAGCGATGAAGATGCATCGTTGAATGGGTTTGGTTAGCATGCACAATAGGCAAATAGTTACTGGGAACCGGTGACAGAGATACATTTTGTGTGATTCATTTGGCGAATGTGACCTCAGCTATTGGAACAATGCCACATTTACTGCAAAGCTGGGGGCTGAATCATTGAACTTCCAACTCTAAGGGTGAGGTTCTCCAGTCCTGGTCACCATAGGAATTGCCACGGACAGGACAGAAATTTTGACGGACCAGCCAAAGGCCTGTTGACTTTGGGTGGGATTTTCCGCTCCCACGATGGGCTGGACCCACCCGCAATAAATTCTGAATTCTTTCTGTCTGATTTCCCAACCCCCAACTTTGCGAGCAAGAGGTGGACATCACTTTATGCCAATGGAACTTGTCCAATTAGGCCTTGCCCTTTGGCTTTGAGTAAGGCCCCACCCAGGATGTGAACCTGGGCCCTGTGGCCTTCACTGGGGGTGGAAAACGTTATAGACCCTCCTCCTGACAAAGCGTTTTTAGACAATGAGTCGTTTCATTGCTGCTTTGTTCAGTGGAATCCCTCTGAATTGGAAGCTTTTGTCTTCAACTCTCTCTTCAAGAACTTGAGCACAAAACCTAGGCTGACTCTTCACTGGTGCGGGTGTGCTGCACTTGAGGAGGTGATGGCCTGCTGGTATTGTCGCTAAGCAATTAATCCAGCTAACGTTCTGGGGGCCTGGGTTCGAATCACGCCACGGCAGATGGTGGAATTTGAATTCATTAAAAAAAAATTTTTTTTAAGAATTAAGAATCTACAGATGACCATGAAACTATTGTCAGAAAAACCCATCTGGTTCACTATTGTCCTTTAGGGAAGGAAATCTCCCGTCCTTACCCGGTCTGGCCTACATGTGACTTTAGAGTCACAGCAATGTGGTTGACTCTCGACTGCCCTCCAAGGGCAACTAGGGATGGGCAGTAAATGCTGGCCCAGCCAGCGACACCCATGTCCCATGAATGAATTATTAAAAAGTGGATAGTAAGATCATGGTTTACCAGACAGCAGTGATCCCCGCGCTCCCGCACGCTTTGGAGATTTGGAAAATCTGCAGCAGGTCCCTCAATGTACTGGAGAAATACAATCTTTGATTTGATTTGATTTATTATTGTCACATGTATTAAAATACAGTGAAAAGTATTGTTTCTTGCGCACTATACAGACAAAGCATACCGCTCATAGAGAAAGAAAGGAGAGAGTGCAGAATGTAGTGTTATAGTCATAGCTAGGGTGTAGAGAAAAAGTTAATGTTTATTTATTAGTCACAAGTAGGCTTACATTCACAATGCAATGAAGTTACTGTAAAAATCTCCTAGTCGCCACACTCCGGCGCCTGTTCGGGTACACTGAGGGAGAATTTAGCACGGCCAATGCACCTAACCTGCACATCTTTGGACTGTGGGAGGAAACTGGAGCACTCAGCGGAAACCCACGCAGACACGGGGAGAACGTGCAAACTCCACACATACAGTGACCCAAACTGGAAATCAAACCCAGGTCCCTGGTGCTGTGAGGCAGCAGTGCTAACCACTGTGCCACCGTGCCGCCCCAAGATCAACTTAGTACAAAGTAGGTCCATTCAAAAGTCTGATGGCAGCAGGGAAAAAGCTGTTCTTGAGTCAGTTGGTCCGTGACCTCAGACCTTTGTATCTTTTTCCCGATGGAAGAAGGTGGAAGAGAGAATGTCCGGGTGCGTGGGGTCCTTGATTATGCTGGCTGCTTTGCCGAGGCAGCGGGAAGTGTAGACAGAGTCAATGGATGGGAGGCTGGTTTGTGTGATGGACTGGGCTACATTCATGACCCATTCAATCCAACGGCAAGAAAGGGATGGTTCAACAGCCAAATTGCCCACCACTGAGTCACCGGACAAAGCAATTTCTCCCCTTGGAACTCATCTGCAACAGGAGACTCCCAGGAAGACAAGGGAAAACCTTCTGGAATGTCTTTAAAGCATTTCTCAAAAAGGTCAAACATCCCCTGGGAGATCCCAACTGGTCAAAATGTGGAAGCCTCAGTTGGGAAGAAACCAAACACATCCACAGCCTTAGTCGGGAATGTTCAGAGGTGAGGTAGAGGTGTTGGGAGAGTGTACAAACCTCCAAGGAACCCAAATACCTAACCTGTCAAGCACTGCCCCACATGTAGCTGAGTCTGCGGTTCATGCATTGGACTCACCAGCCATCCCCAAACCCAACCAACCGGAGTGGACTAAGTCATCCTCAGTTCTGAGGGTCCGCCTAAGAAGAGAGAATCACAGTCACTGATGAAGATTACTCCAGTGAAAGAGCTGGAAAATGCTGGAAAAGCTCAGCAGATCTGGCAGCATCTGTGGCGAGAGATACTGGTTTTTTTTCATTTGTGGGACATGGGTGTCGCTGGCTGGCCAGCATTTATTGCCCATCCCTGGTTGCCTGAGGGCAATTGAGAGTCAACCACATTGCTGTGGCTCTGGAGTCACTTGTAGGCCAGACCGGGTAAGGACTGCAGATTTCCTTCCCTAAAGGACATTAGTGAACCAGATGGGTTTTTCCGACAATCGACAATGGTTTCATGGTTATCATTTGATTGTAGTTGCCCTTGAACTGACTGGCTTGCTAGGCCATTTCAGAGGGCAGTTGAGAGTCAACCACATTGCTGTGGCTTTGGAGTCACATGTAGGCCAGACCGAGTAAGGACGGCAGATTTCCTTCCCTAAAGGACATTAGTGAACCAGATGGGTTTTTCCAACAGTCGATAATGGTTTCATGGTCATCAGTAGATACTTAATTCCAGATACGTTTTATTGAGTTCCAAGTCCACCACCTGCAGTGGCTGGATTCGAACTTGGGTCCCCAGAACATTAGTTGAGTTTCTGGATGAATAGTCTAGTGATAATGCCACTACGCCATGGCTTCCTCTATCAACGTTTCAACTCTTCTCCAGAACTAAAGAGAGGGAGAAAGGTATTGGATTGTATTCTATATAAGGGGAGGGGGGGAGGAATAGCTGGAACAGGGTAGAAAGTCAGTGATAAGTCAGAGCTGGGAGGGATTGCAACATAAATGTAGCAAAACGATGAACAAGTGACAGATAGGTCGGTGGGGGAGGGGGGGAGAGGTTCCCTGCATTAAGACAAAAGATATTTGGGATACAATTCAAAAAAAGATGAGATGGAAGAGAAAGTTCCCAGATGCTGCCAGATCGGCTGTGCTTTTCCAACATTCTCTGTTTTTGTCTCAGTTTCCAGCATCTGCAGCATTTTGTCTTTATTCCAGTGAGAGAAAACAGTGGTTGTCAACATCTGACAAAATCCCGAGTGACTTTCTCCATGGGTACAGAGGCGTGTTGGCTGCGAAAGCGAAGATCACCAGGGAGTTGAGGCGGAGAATCCCAGGAGGAAGTGGAACCTGGGACTGAGTGGTGGTGTCTCCACAGGGGCTAGCTGGTTTAGTATTGCTGCTCCCAGCATTGAAAACAAGGTCACAGCGGAAAACAAACAGAGGGGGCGCTACTTGGCAGAAAAAAAGGGACAAAGTCAGTGGCGATGAAGGGAAAAAGCAAAAGGAAAAGTACAATACAGAAAAGGGTTAGTAGAAACCCCAATTAGCACAAGCATATCATACCCTGAATCTTACAGTGCAGAAGGAGGCCATTCAGCCCATCGAGCCTGCACCGACAACAACCCACCCAGGCCCTATTCCTGTAACCCAGCATATTTACGCTGACCTTACACATTTTTGGACACTAAGGAACAATTTAGCATGGAAAATTCACCTAACCTGCACATTTTTGGACACTAAGGGGCAATTTAGCATGGCCAATCTACCTTACCTGCACATCTTTGGAACATGGGAGGAAACCGGAGCACCCGGAGGAAACCCATGCAGACACGGGGAGAACGTGGCAGACTCCACACAGACAGTGACCCGAGACCGGATTCGAACCCGGGTCCCTGGCGCCATGAGGCAGCAGTGCTAACCATTGTGCCACCGTGCTGCCCCTTAATTCGAATTAATTAGAAATAATAATTAGAATAGGCATCATTTTGAGCCATTGTATTGTAAAGAACAGCACAGGAGAGATGGCTGTAATGGAAAAATAAGTTATCTGCGTTTATATGTGGATGTGCTTGTATAGCGACCAGTGTGTGTTTGTGTGTACATGCTTGTGTGCTTGTATGCATGTCTGTACATGTGTATGTGTGCGTTTGAGATGCAAAACAAGCCTGTAGTTAATGTTCACAAACCACCTAGATTTCACTTCAATATTATCTGAACCGTTAGATAATGTTAAATTCTAGGAATGCATTTCAATTTATCTATTTACCCAGTATTTGTGAATTAAACATAATTCAATCAGTGTTCCTTTGACATCATTAGCTGGACTGACCTGAACACATGTTTGAAGTGTAATCACAATTTGAGATTGGACTTATCTTAACCTTCAACGACCTTGGTATCTTAAGAAACAGAGTAAATATTCTCCTAACTTTATCAAAATGATTAGTTAAGCCATAGGTAAAGATAAAAATCTAATCGGGAGATAGGATTTTGAAGGTGATCGGTTGTAAGTCAACTGATGAAATATTGAATGTTCCGTGGATCCCGATTGTTCCTAAGTCACTGAGGACATGGAAGCGCATCCTGCAAAGAACGTGACATCGGAACGGGACGAGAAAAAGAATAGGACCATCGGAGCTGGAAGACTCCCTCGAGACTGTTCCACCATTCAGTGTGGTTGGCAGGGTGGCACAGTGGTTAGCGCTGCTCCCTCACAGCGCCAGGGACCTGGGTTCAATTCCAGCCTCGGGTGACTGTGTCTGTGGAGTCTGCACATTCTCCTCGTGTCTGCGTGCGTTTCCTCTGGGTGTGCCTTTTTCATCCCACAGTCCAAAGATGTGTGCATTAGGTGGATTGGCCATGCTAAATTGCGCCTTAGTGTCACGGGATTAGTAGGGTAAATACATGGGGTTCAGGGGATAGGCCCTGGGTAGGATAATTGTCAGTGCAGGCTTGTTTGGCCGAAGGGCCTCCTTCTGCACTGTAGGGATTCCATGATTCTATGCGATGATGGCTGATCTGTGACCTAACTTCGTACACCAACGTTTGACACAGTTTCCTATTACATTCGAATAACAAAAATCTATCAATTTCAGATTGGGCGGCACAGTGGCACATGGTTAACACTGTTGCCTCACAACGCCGGGGACCCGGGTTTGATTCCTAGCTTGGGTCACTGTCTGTGCGGGGCCTGCATGTTCTCCCCATGTCTGCATGGGTTTCCTCCGGGTGCTCCCGTTTCCTCCCACAGTCCGAAAGACGTGCTGGTTAGGTGAATTGGCCATGCTAAATTCTCCCTCAGTGTTACCTGGACAGATGCTGGAGTTTTTCATTTGATTTGATTTATTATTGTCACATGTATTAGTATACAGTGAAAAGTATTGTTTCTCGCTATACAGTGAAAGCATACCGTTCATAGAGAAGGAAAGGAGAGGGTGCAGAATGTAGTGTTACAGTCATAGCTTGGGTGTAGAGAAAGATCAACTTAATGCGAGATAGGTCCATTCAAAAGTCTGATGGCAGCAGAGAAGAAGCTGTTCTTGAGTCGGTTGGTACATGATCACAGACTTTTGCATCTTTCTCCCGATGGAAGAAGGTGGAAGAGAGAATGTCTCGGGGGGGTCCTTGATTATGCTAGCTGCTTTTCCGAGGCAACGGGAAATGTAGACGGAGTCAGTGGATGGGAGGCTGGTTTGCACTATGGACTGGGCTTCATTCACGACCTCTAAAGAGAGTTTTGAACATTTAACACCCTCTGAGTGAAAGGCTGTTTCCTCATTTCCTCCTGAAGGGTCTGGCCCTAATATTTAGACAGTGCCCCCTTGTCCTGGATGCCACAAGGGGACGAGGAGGAATAATATAGAACTCAGGCTGAGGAATGTCAGAATGCTTCCTTGTTTAAATTCATTTTGTTACCTTAATCAAGAAATTACCCGCACACACGCACATGATTGTAACAATGAAAATTCAGCTATTTACTGACAACATACTCATTGTTCCTGTGTGATCGCCGCTTTCCAGTGATTCACTGATGTTTATATCCCCATTTACCTTTGATCACTACATTTTATGCATACCACCCAGAAATCATATGGATGTCTTGTGGCGCAGCGTTCCTGCCTCTGATATGACAATTCGTACCTCAATTTCTCTAGATGCCTGCTAATCTTGTTACTGGGCACATCGCATCTCATTTTACTTCTAGATGCATGCTAACCTTGTTACTTGTTTGTTACATAGAACATACAACATAGAAAAACTACAGCACAAACAGGCCCTTCGGCCCCACAAGTTGTGCCGAACATATCCCTACCTTCTAGGCCTACCTATAACCCTCCATCCTATTAAGTCCCATGTACTCATCCAGGAGTCTCTTAAAAGTCCCTATTGAGTTTGCCTCCACCACCACTGACGGCAGCCGATTCCACTCGCCCACCACCCTCTGTGTGAAAAACTTCCCCCAAACATTTCCCCTGTACCTACCCCCCAGCACCTTAAACCTGTGTCCTCTCGTAGCAGCCATTTCCATCCTGGGAAAAAGCCTCTGAGAGTTCACCCGATCTATGCCTCTCAACATCTTATATACCTCTATTAGGTCTCCTCTCATCCTTCGTCTCTCCAAGGAGAAAAGACCGAGCTTCCTCAGCCTATCCTCATAAGGCATGCCACTCAATCCAGGCAGCATCCTTGTAAATCTCCTCTGCACCCTTTCAATCTTTTCCACATCCTTCCTGTAATGAGGCGACCAGAACTGAGCACAGTACTCCAAGTGGGGTCTGACGAGGGTCTTATATAGCTGCATCATTATCCCCGGACTCCTAAACTCAATCCCTCGATTGATAAAGGCCAGCACACCGTACGCCTTCTTAACCATCTCCTCCACCTGCGGGGCCGATTTTAGAGTCCTATGGACCAGGACCCCAAGGTCCTTCTGATCCTCTACAGTACTAAGAGTCTTTCCCTTAATATTGTACTCCTTCATCCCATTTGACCTGCCAAAATGGACCACTACGCATTTATCTGGTTTGAAGTCCATTTGCCACTTCTCCGCCCAGTCTTGCATCATATCAATGTCCCTCTGTAACTTCTGACATCCCTCCAGACTATCCACAACCCCACCAAGCTTCGTGTCGTCGGCAAACTTACCAACCCATCCCTCCACTTCCTCATCCAGGTCATTTATGAAAATGACAAACAGCAAGGGTCCCAGAACAGATCCCTGGGGCACACCACTGGTGACCGACCTCCATTTAGAAAAAGACCCATCTATACACACTCTCTGCCTCCTTTGGGCAAGCCAGTTCTGGATCCATCTGTTTCCATCTGAAGTTCAACTGCTAATCTTGTTAACTTGCCAAAATCCTAACAATGTGTATTCTCATTCCCACAGGAAGGGGAAAACCATTTCTGACTTCACTTGCAGGGGTCTGACATATATTTCATCCATTATCAAGGGCAGTCACAATGCATCTATAATATAAAGTTACAGCTGTATGTGCACTTCTGCATTAGTCAGCAAGTCTCTGGATAAATGTATCATACATCATATCTCATATCACTGGTGCTCATATCTGCCAACATCCTGCATTATCTGTACTTTCTGTCCAAGAGAAAGTAGAGATACTTAATAAGTAGCAAAGTGTCATTAAATAAGTTGCAAAGTTCAAATTTGGGGATTTTCACAGTAACTTCATTGCAGTGTTAATGTAAGCCTACTTGTGACACTAATAAATCAACTTTAAACTTTAAAACTTTAGCTCAAATTCCTAGTGACGTTTAAGCCAAAGACTGTATCGTGCCATTGATTGAAAAAAATCAAATTCCATTTCCTTGGAATTGTTTTCATTCTGAAAGTTTGAAGATCTGGAGTTCTGACATTGTATTGATGATATTTTCTTTCTAGCTATACATTGTCATTGTGATGTGACTTGCGTGTGAATGATATTAATCTGTAATTTCACCAGCTGACCAAACAGATGCTGAACTGTTGAAAAAAGACTTCACAAAGACAAGAAAAAAACACTAGCTAAAGATGACTGTCACAAGTCTCCTGATGCCTGAATAGAGAGTGGTCAGTTTTTTGGAAAGTTCCAACATGGAATAAAACTCAAACATGCCGCAATGGACCATTCTCTGGAATTTCACACTCTTGAGATGTCAGGAACCATGTCAAAGGTATCTACTGAAATGTCCTGGGCATTGCATGCATTTCTATAAAATAGGAACATAGGACCAAGGAGCAGAAGTCGGCAAATTCAGCCCTTCGAGCCTGCTCTGCCACTCAATCAGATCATGGCTGATCTCTCCCTGGTCTCAAATCCACCTCCCCACCTGTTCTGATATCCCCTTATCCCTTTTTTATCAGAAATATATCTATCTCCTTCTTGAAACCACTCAATGATTCAGACTCCACCGCGCTATGGGGCAGCGAGTTCCACAAATGCACCACCCTCTGCGAGAAGTAGTTCCTCCTCATCTCAGTTTTAAATCTACCGCCTCTCAACCTATACCTGTGACCTCTTGTTCTAGATTGCCCCACAAGAGGATCAGATCTCCCCTCATCCTTCTAAACTCCAGCGAGTACAAGCCCAAACTGTTTAATCTCTCCTCGTACGTCAACCCTTTCATCCCCGGAATCAATCTGGTGAACCTCCTCTGAACTGCCTCCAATGCCGCAACACCCTTCC